>NC_053427.1:46024647-46156089 GCF_007990345.1 Gossypium hirsutum
ATAACAAGATTCATGAATTTATCATCAGAAGACACCAAAATTGACCCTAGTCAGGAAGTGGTTTGGGACCAAAACCGAGTCATAAAAATATTTATTTCATATTCTATCTTATTTGTGTGTAATGAGTATGTGGAAGTTTCATTCTCAATTTTGCCAATTGCATGAGAATTATTAAATAGGGATTGATATGAGACATGGTGAAAATATGATAGGCTAATTTAAATGGTCTATTATGCATGTTGTGAAAATGATGGGTTTGCATGTCAAATTACCCAAAATTTGAGCTAGTGGTTGGCCATGCTATGGGTGGAAACATGTTGGGAACATGTTGGCCTAGTGAGGTATGTAGGAAAAAATAAATAAGGGGCATGGGCATAAAATAATGAAAAGGAGTATGATGAATACAAAAAAAAAATGTGTGTAGTTGTTTCCCCCCCCATTGCCGTGAGCTAAAGAAAAGAAGGAGAAATTTTTTGTTCATCCTTTCTCATCTTCATTTAGTCGAAACTAGAAAGAAAAAAACAAAGAAAAAAAAATGCTCATCATTTGGTTCATCCTTGGCCAAAAATTTTAAGGAGG
The DNA here is from genome assembly GCF_007990345.1 of Gossypium hirsutum. Taxonomy (NCBI): domain Eukaryota; kingdom Viridiplantae; phylum Streptophyta; class Magnoliopsida; order Malvales; family Malvaceae; genus Gossypium; species Gossypium hirsutum. The sequence goes on from NC_053427.1 coordinate 46,025,227, forward strand.
AAGGAAGAAGAAAGGTTGAAGAGGTTCGGCCATGCATGTAGCTAGGCTAAGGTATGTTTGATGATGTTCCATGAGATGCATGCATGTTTTAGTTGTTAGCTTGAGTTCTACCTAGCCCATGGTCTAAATCTTGCTATGTGATGGAAATGACACTCGGCCATGGATGCATCATTCTTGGTTGATGTTTGATGTTGTGGTGATGAGGCATGAGGATGAGTTAAGATTCGGCCTAGGTGGAGTTTGTGTTAATGCCATTGCATGCTAAATATGAAGCTTGTTAATGATGCATGTGATGGTGGCTTGATGGTTCTTGAACCTCCTTTTTAGCATTTTTGAGTGAGCACATATGTGCATTGGTTGCTAAATGGAGAAGAATCGGCTAGCAAGTTGTGTGCTAAGGCCGAATATAACTTTGCATGTTAATGAGCAATGCATGTGTTAAATTGATGGAAAGGGAGAGGATGCTTTACTAGTGTGTATATGTGTGTATTAGCCAAGTTTTGAACTTGAAACAAAGGGTGTTTAGTCAATACAAGTGACCATACTTGTAGAATGTATTAAGTGTTGAAATCGGCCCCAAAATAGACATGCATATTCGGCCAAGGGGGAAAATTAGCTAAAATGTTGAGTTTGATTCATGATTCCGTACATATGTGACTTTAATGTCTAATGTATAAATATGGGCTAAGTGCCTTGTGTTCCTCTTTTCAATGCTCAAATGATTAAATCAATTTATTTGTTTAATTAAGCTCAAGAGCAAAGGGGAACTAAATCCGATAAAGGGAAGGAAAAAGTGGTCGAATAGCTATCGGAATCGTTCGACAACACCCGAGGTAAGTTCTTGAGTAAAAGAGCTTAAATTATGATGTGATTAGATCATGTTTTGAGCAAATTAAAATCATGCTCTTTGTGTGGCTATTGAGCCGAATTTGCAAGAATGATAAATGTCTTGTGTTTGAGTTTTGCTAACGAAAATGAAATACGAATGGGCCATGATTTATTGTTAAATGTGCATGGTTATTTGAATGCTGTCCGGGCTAAGTCCCGAAGCTTGTGCTAAGTGACAATATCCGGACTAAGATCTGAAGGCATTTGTGCGAGATACTAATTCCGGGCTAAGCCCGAAGGCATTTGTGCGAGTTACTAAATCCGGGTTAAGTCCGAAGGCATTTGTGCGAGTTACTAAATCCGGGTTAAGTCCGAAGGCATTTGTGCGAGTTACTAAATCCGGGTTAAGTCCCGAAGGCATTTGTGCGAATTACTATAATCGGGCTATGTCCCGAAGGTATTTGAACGAGGAGCTATATCCGGTTAAATTCCGAAGGTACGTGATTTGGAAATGAATGAACTTGCTGTAAAATTCCAGTTAATACTCTCGAACATCCCAACATTGAGGTATGTTTCGTATGTGCTTGAATTTAGTTGAGCCCTTACAAATAAGTATTCGCTCAGTGGATAAACGAGCTACAGGCCTTTGGCTGAGTTGATCTTTTGTGTATGTACATAAGGGTTGATAATGTGAAGCAAGTACGATATCGTAAATTTGTGCATATGAAATTATCCGTTTAGCTATCTGAATGCTATACTTTTGTTGTGCTGGAATTCCTTGCTCAAAACTTACTAAGCATAAATTGCTTACTCCGTTTCATTGCTCCTCTGTTTTATAGATTTGGTTCTCCAGCTATCGGACTCGGGATCTTGAGGTCAAAGTTGCCCACACTATCAAAGCCCTCTTTTGGTACAATTATGGTTGAACTTCGAAATGGCATGTATATGACTACCCGTTTGTTGTGGGTCGTGGACCCTTTGGACATGTATAAATTTTGGATAGCCATGCGAAATGGCTTATATGTGTTTGAGTATATTGTTATAATCATTTGGTGTGGATATGCTTGACAAGGATTGGCCATGGGGATGGTTAATCACTTTCATAAATTGTGCTATTTATGCAAAAAGGGCTAGTTGAATCATGGAAACCATGAAATAGGTAAAGTCTACCTTAAAGGCAGATGCTGACAGCAGCAGTGATGTAGATTTGGAAAATCACTAAAAATAGTAGGAAGGGAATTAAATTGTGAATAAATTATGTAAACAAACCTTGATGAATATACTTTCATAGAAAAGTAACGAAACAATCATACGGATAGTATGTTAAGAGATATTCAGGTTCTCGTGAGACAGGGCCAGAACGGTTTCTGGATTTCCTGTTCCGACTTTGTAAATTCATTACAAATTAACCAGAGATAATTAGGAGTCATACCATATATGGATAGATTCCTCTCTGAGTCTAGTTTCTATAGAAATAAACGGCATCAGTATTGGAGCCCTGTACAAGGAGATATCCAAGTCGTAATGCACAAAGGTCAGGGTAGTCGATCCCTGTAACATGGGAGACTTTGACTAATAAACTGTACTAATTGGCCCAACCAAAAATTCTAGAAAAATATGTAGATGGCATATGAGTCTAGTTTCAGGGAAAAATCACGAAACTCATTTTCTAGTTGTGAACTGAAGATATGATTTTTAAAGCGACTCGTACGCAGATTGGCAGTGTCTGAGAAATATTTTTATAAGGGGTTTAAAGTCTGTTAACACCTCGTGTTCGACTCCGGTGTCGGTCTCGGGTTCGGGGTGTTACATTTGATTGGTATCAGAGCTACGATTTAGTTGATTTTAGGACTACCGTAATGCGTTGGGTCTAGCTATACATGCCATTTTATGTGATTACTTGATAGTGTGGTGATTTCTGACAATTGTAAATGTGTTTATTTATAGTAATGGATCCCGATCCCGACCGAGAGGTAGCTGATGATCTTGAGAGTGTAGCGCCTGCTCCCACACAAGGGACAGCACCGGCGGACTCTCAACCTAATGCTAGTAACCCGAATGAGGAAGCTAGACAAGCTTTCTATAGCGTGATGAATGATTGGTTCAACCAATACATTCGAACTAATACGGCTGTTCCACAACCTCCATTCCCGACTAATACCACCCCCGCACCTACAATACCTCCGGTAACTGACCAAATAAGGTCAAATAAGCCCCCAGTTGACAGAATCCGAAAACATGGGGCTACTGAATTTAAGGCTACGGATAGCGACGATGCCGAGCAAGCTAAATTTTGGTTGGACAACACTATCCGGGTACTCGATGAGCTATCTTGTACACCCGATGAATGCCTAAAGTGTACTATCTCCTTGCTACGCGATTTTGCCTACAATTGGTGGAGTACTCTGACTTCTGTTGTGCCCCGAGAGCAAGTAACTTGGGAGTTTTTCCAAACTGAGTTTCGGAAAAAGTATATCAGTCAGAGATTTGTTGATAAAAAACGGAAGGAATTTCTTGAGCTTAAGCAAGGTTCCATGTCAGTTACTGATTACGAGGGAAAATTTGTTAGACTTAGTAGATATGCTCGGGAATGTGTTTCGTCCGAGGCTATCATGTGTAAACGCTTCGAGGATGGGCTGAATGAAGATATAAAAATGTTCGTTGGCGTTCTTGAAATACGAGAGTTCGTAGTACTGGACGAGCGAGCTTGTAAAGCCGAAGAGCTTAGAAAAGAAAAACAAAAAGTTGATGAGGGAACTAGAGAGTTTCGTAAAAGATCTTCGGGAAAGTCTCTTGAACAGGCATCGAAGAAATTTCGAGATGATGTGGGCTGGTCGAGAGGCACTTCGGGCCTTTTTAGACGAGATCGTGATCGACCCCCTGTGGGTACACGAGGCACTTCGGTCGCCAGTGTTGGGAATGAACGTCGAGATAGAACGAAATGTCGATATTGCGGTAAATGGCATTCGGGGAGTTGTAGATTCCCTGACCGCTCCTGTTACAAGTGCGGATCAGTTGACCACTTCATTAAAGATTGCCCGAGGTTGTCTGAACAGAATGTAAATCAGAGTGGGAAACCGGGTGCTACCACTGCTCGAGGTAGACCATCTGGAAATACGGGCAATGCTAGTGGCGGCCAGAGAGGATCTAGAGATGCTACGACCAGATCCGAGGCTCGTGCGTCTGCTAGAGCTTATGCTATACGTGCCCGCGAGGATGCTTCTTCGCCTGATGTTATTACCGGTACTTTTACTCTCTTTGATACTAATGTAATTGCTTTGATTGACCCCGGTTCTACTCATTCTTACATATGTGAAACCTTAGCATCCAGTAAGACTTTACCTATTGAGTCTACTGAGTTCGTAATTCGGGTGTCAAATCCCTTGGGTCGTTACGTGCTTGTCGACAAAGTGTGTAAGAAATATCCCCTAGAAATTCGAGGTTCCTATTTTCCGGCGGACTTGATGCTTTTGCAGTTTGATGAATTTGATGTTATTCTTGGTTTGGATTGGTTGACCGCGCATGATGCGGTTGTGAATTGCAAAAGCAAGACTATTGATTTGAGGTGCGCAAATAACGAAGTAATCCGAGATGAGTCTACGGACTTGGAGGGGATGCCAGCTGTAATATCAGCAATGTTGGCCCAGAAATATGTAAGAAAAGGGTGCGAAGCATACCTTGCGTATGTACTGGACGACAAAGAATTAGACAAGAAACCCGAATCTGTGCCGGTGGTTTGTGAATACCCGGATGTTTTTCCTGAAGAATTACCGGGTTTACCACCTGTTCGGGAGGTAGAGTTTGGTATTGAGCTTGTACCTGGGACTATGCCGATTTCGATAGCTCCGTATCGTATGGCACCAACTGAGTTAAAAGAGTTGAAAGCTCAGTTGCAAGAATTGACGGATAGAGGTTTTGCTCGACCAAGTTTCTCACCTTGGGGTGCACCAGTATTGTTCGTGAAAAAAGAAGGACAGAACCATGAGGTTGTGCATTGACTATCGTCAACTGAATAAAGTGACGATAAAGAACAAATATCCGTTACCGCGTATCGATGAATTGTTCGACCAACTGAAGGGAGCCTCAGTGTTCTCAAAAATAGATTTGAGATCGGGCTATTATCAGTTGCGAATTCGAGATTCGGACATACCCAAAACTGCCTTCAGAACGAGATATGGTCACTACGAGTTCTTAGTGATGCCGTTTGGGCTCACTAATGCCCCTGCGGTATTTATGGATTTGATGAATCGGATCTTCAGACCATATTTGGATCGGTTCATAGTTGTGTTCATTGATGACATCTTGGTCTATTCAAGAGATGAGACCGAACATGCTGAGCATCTGAGGCTAGTGTTGCAAATTTTGCGGGATAAGCAGTTATATGCTAAGTTCAGTCAGTGTGAGTTCTGGTTAAGAGAGGTTAGCTTCTTGGGTCATGTGGTATCCGCATCGGGTATTCGAGCTGACCCGAGCAAAATTTCAGCCATACTTAACTGGAAGCCTCCAAGAAATATTATCGAAGTTCGGAGCTTCCTGGGACTCGCCGGTTATTACTCGATGATAGCCACACCAATGACGAAGCTACTTCAAAAGGATGTTAAGTTCGAATGGATGGAGAAATGTCAGAAAAGTTTCGATCAACTGAAAACTCATTTGACTGAAGCTCCAATTTTAGTGCAACCCGAATCAGGCAAAGAGTTTGTCATTTATCGTGACGCATCCCTACTTGGGTTGGGTTGCGTATTGATGCAAGAAGGTCGAGTTGTGGCCTATGCGTCGAGACAATTAAAGCCACATGAGAAAAATTATCCGACCCATGATCTTGAACTAGCTGCCATCGTATTTGCTTTAAAAATATGGCGACATTACTTATTTGGTGAAAAGTGCCATGTATTTTCGGATCACAAAAGTCTCAAATATTTGATGACTCAAAGAGACTTAAATCTGCGACAAAGACGTTGGCTTGAGTTGTTGAAAGATTACGAGCTTGTCATTGATTACCACCCGGGAAAGGCTAATGTGGTTGCGGACGCCTTAAGCTGGAAGTCATTGTTTGCTTTACGAGCGATGAATGTGCACTTGTCTGTTCTACCCGACAATGTGTTAATAGCTGAATTAAAAGCCAAACCATTATTGATTCATCAAATTTGTGAAGCCCAGAAAGTTGATGATAAATTGGTTGCAAAACGGGCTGAGTGTGCTCCGAACAAGGAATCGGAGTTTCAAATTGATGATGATGATTGTTTGAGGTTCAGAAGTCATTTGTGTGTTCCAAGGAATTCGGAACTCATTTCGATGATTCTGAACGAAGCCCATTGTAGCCGAATGTCAATTCACCCGAGGAGTACGAAAATGTACAACGATTTGAAACGTTGGTTTTGGTGGCATGGTATGAAACGAGACATCTCCGACTTTGTTTCGAGATGTTTAATATGTCAACAAGTGAAAGCGGAACATCAAGTGCCTTCAGGATTACTTCAGCCGATCATGATACCCGAGTGGAAATGGGATCGAGTCACAATGGACTTTGTGTCCGGACTGCCATTGTCAACAAGTAAGAAGGATGCGATTTGGGTTGTTGTCGATAGACTGACTAAGTCGGCTCACTTTATCCCCGTGTGTATGGATTTTTCATTGGATAGACTAGTTGAATTGTACGTTTCTCAGATTGTGAGATTACACGGGGTACCTATTTCTATCGTGTCGGATAGAGATCCGAGATTCACCTCGCGATTTTGGAGGAAATTGCAAGAAGCTTTGGGTACCAAGCTGTATTTTAGCATGCTTTTCATCCCCAAACCGATGGTCAATCTGAGCGGATAATTCAGATACTTGAGGATATGTTGAGATGTTGCATCCTCGAGTTCAGTGGTTCATGGGAACGGTATTTACCTTTGATTGAATTCGCTTACAATAATAGTTTTCAATCAAGTATTAAGATGGCACCTTACGAGGCTTTGTACGGTCGTAAATGCCGTACACCATTGTTTTGGACCGAGCTCGGTGAAAGTAAAATTTTCGGAGTTGATTTGATTAAGGATGCCGAACAGAAAGTAAAGGTAATCCGTGAAAGTCTAAAAGCAGCCACAGATCGTCAAAAATCGTATGCGGATTTGAAACAAAAGGACATTGAATATCAGGTGGGAGATAAAGTGTTCCTTAAAGTTTCGCCTTGGAAAAAGGTACTCAGGTTTGGCCGTAAGGGCAAGTTGAGCCCGAGATTCATTGGGCCGTACGAAATCTCCGAACGAGTTGGTCCGGTTGCGTATAGATTGATTTTGCCCCCTGAGCTTGAAAAGATTCACGACGTCTTTCATGTTTCGATGCTTCGACGCTATCGATCTGATCCATCGCACATAATTAGCCCATCAGAGGTTGAAATTCAAGCCGATATGAGTTATGAAGAAGAGCCGATGCGTATCCTAGCTCGTGAAGTGAAGGAGTTGCGAAACAAAAGGGTTCTGTTAGTGAAGGTGTTATGGCTCAAACACGGGATCGAGGAAGCTACTTGGGAAACCGAGAGCTCGATGAAAGAACGATACCCAAACCTATTTACCGGTAAGATTTTTGGGGACGAAAATTTCTTAAGTGGGGGAGAGTTGTGACAGCCCAAAATTGACCCTAGTCGGGAAGTGGTTTCGGGACCACAAAACCGAGTCATAAAAATAATTGATTTCCATATTCTATGCTTGTTATGTGTGTACATGAGTATGTGGAAGTTTCATTCTCCAATTTTGCCAATTGCATGAGAAATTATTAAATAGGGATTGATATGAGACATGGTGAAAATATGATAGGCTAATTTAAAATGGTCTATTAATGCATGTTGTGAAAATGATGGGTTTGCATGTCAAATTACCCAAAATTTGAGCTAGTGGTTGGCCATGCTATGGGTGGAAACATGTTGGGAACATGTTGGCCTAGTGAGGTATGTAGGAAAAAAATAAAATAAGGGGCATGGGCATAAAACAATGAAAAGGAGTATGATGAATACAAAAAAAAAATGTGTGTAGTTGTTTTCCCCCCCCACATTGCCGTGAGCTAAAGAAAAGAAAGGAGAAAATTTTTGTTCATCCTTTCTCATCTTCATTTAGCCGAAACTAGAAAGAAAAAAACAAAGAAAAAAAATGCTCATCCTTTGGTTCATCCTTGGCCAAAAATTTTAAGGAGGAAGGAAGAAGAAAGGTTGAAGAGGTTCGGCCATGCATGTAGCTAGGCTAAGGTATGTTTGATGATGTTCCATGAGATGCATGCATGTTTTAGTTGTTAGCTTGAGTTCTACCTAGCCCATGGTCTAAATCTTGCTATGTGATGGAAATGACACTCGGCCATGGATGCATCATTCTTGGTTGATGTTTGATGTTGTGGTGATGAGGCATGAGGATGAGTTAAGATTCGGCCTAGGTGGAGTTTGTGTTAATGCCATTGCATGCTAAATATGAAGCTTGTTAATGATGCATGTGATGGTGGCTTGATGATTCTTGAACCTCCTTTTTAGCATTTTTGAGTGAGCACATATGTGCATTGGTTGCTAAATGGAGAAGAATCGGCTAGCAAGTTGTGTGCTAAGGCCGAATATAACTTTTGCATGTTAATGAGCAATGCATGTGTTAAATTGATGGAAAGGGAGAGGATGCTTTACTAGTGTGTATATGTGTGTATTAGCCAAGTTTTGAACTTGAAACAAAAGGGTGTTTAGTCAATACAAGTGACCATACTTGTAGAATGTATTAAGTGTTGAAATCGGCCCCAAAATAGACATGCATATTCGGCCAAGGGGGAAAAATTAGCTAAAATGTTGAGTTTGATTCATGATTCCGTACATATGTGACTTTAATGTCTAATGTATAAATATGGGCTAAGTGCCTTGTGTTCCTCTTTTCGATGCTCAAATGATTAAATCAATTTATTTGTTTAATTAAGCTCAAGAGCAAAGGGGAACTAAATCCGATAAAGGGAAGGAAAAAGTGGTCGAATAGCTATCGGAATCGTTCAACAACACCCGAGGTAAGTTCTTGAGTAAAAGAGCTTAAATTATGATGTGATTAGATCATGTTTTGAGCAAATTAAAATCATGCTCTTTGTGTGGCTATTGAGCCGAATTTGCAAGAATGATAAATGTCTTGTGTTTGAGTTTTGCTAAAGAAAATGAAATACGAATGGGCCATGATTTATTGTTAAATGTGCATGGTTATTTGAATGCTGTCCGGGCTAAGTCCCGAAGGCTTGTGCTAAGTGACAATATCCGGACTAAGATCTGAAGGCATTTGTGTGAGATACTAATTCCGGGCTAAGCCCGAAGGCATTTGTGCGAGTTACTAAATCCGGGTTAAGTCCCGAAGGCATTTGTGCGAGTTACTAAATCCGGGTTAAGTCCCGAAGGCATTTGTGCGAGTTACTAAATCCGGGTTAAGTCCCGAAGGCATTTGTGCGAATTACTATAACCGGGCTATGTCCCGAAGGCATTTGAACGAGGAGCTATATCCGGTTAAATTCCGAAGGTACGTGATTTGGGAATGAATGAACTTGCTGTAAAATTCCAGTTAATACTCTCGAAACATCCCAACATTGAGGTATGTTTCGTATGTGCTTGAATTTAGTTGAGCCCTTACAAATAAGTATTCACTCAGTGGATAAATGAGCTACCGGCCTTTGGCTGAGTTGATCTTTTGTGTATGTACATAAGGGTTGATAATGTGAAGCAAGTACGATATCGTAAATTTGTGCATATGAAATTATCCGTTTAGCTATATGAATGCTATACTTTTGTTGTGCTGGAATTCCTTGCTCAAAACTTACTAAGCATAAATTGCTTACTCCGTTTCATTGCTCCTCTGTTTTATAGATTTGGTTCTCCAGCTATCGGACTCGGGATCTTGAGGTCAAAGTCGCCCACACTATCAAAGCCCCCTTTTGGTACAATTATGGTTGAACTTCGAAATGGCATGTATACGACTACCCGTTTGTTGTGGGTCGTGGACCCTTTGGACATGTATAAATTTTGGATAGCCATGCGAAAATGGATTATATGTGTTTGAGTATATTGTTATAATCATTTGGTGTGGATATGCTTGACAAGGATTGGCCATGGGGATGGTTAATCACTTTCATAAATTGTGCTATTTATGCAAAAAGGGCTAGTTGAATCATGGAAACCATGAAATAGGTAAAGTCTACCTTAAAGGCAGATGCTGACAGCAGCAGTGATGTAGATTTGGAAAATCACTAACAATAGTAGGAAGTGAATTAAATAGTGAATAAATTATGTAAACAAACCTTGATTAATCTACTTTCATAGGAAAGTAACGAAACAATCATACGGATAGTATGTTAAGAGATATTCAGGTTCTCGTGAGACAGGGCCAGAACGGTTTCTGGATTTCCTGTTCCGACTTTGTAAATTCATTACAAATTAACCAGAGATAATTAGGAGTCATACCATATATGGATAGATTCCTCTCTGAGTCTAGTTTCTATAGAAACAAACGGCATCAGTATTGGAGCCCTGTACAAGGAGATATCCAAGTCGTAATGCGCAAAGGTCAGGGTAGTCGATCCCTGTAACATGGGAGAATTTGACTAATAAACTGTACTAATTTGCCCGACCAAAAATTCTAGAAACAAATATGTAGATGGGCATATGAGTCTAGTTTCAGGGAAAAATCACGAAACTGATTTTCGAGTTGTGAAACTCAAGATATGATTTTTAAAGCGACTAGTACGCAGATTGGCAGTGTCTGAGAAATATTTTTATAAGGGGTTTAAAGTCTGTTAACACCTCGTGTTCGACTCCGGTGTCGGTCTCGGGTTCGGGGTGTTACAATGAATGCATGCAAGATGGGCATTGTAACACCCCTAACCCTATCCGTTACTGGATTAGGGTTATGAGGCATTACTGTATAAAACATAGTTCAGCACAATCATTCATCACCTTTCATACACCAAAGAATTAATAAACATTTAAAATTTATCAAATTCAAATATCCACAATTCACTTATTATAAATTCGAATACATGAGTTACAATTCCAATTTAGAAATAATCATATCTTACTGAACATGTATCGCAATTAAGCACATTTCAAAAATTCCAACTAATTCAGTTCGAACATATATCAAAACCCAACAGATCATGTTCCAGATTTACTAAAATTCGAACCAAACTTGTATATATCAAAGACATGTTCACATATTTAATAATTCCAATATTTAATTCCCTATATCCATCACATTAATGCCATTTTCATAATTAAATCATATTCCATGATATATCATTACACTTCATACTTCGAATATATGCCAATTTCTATCTCATTAATCATATATCAAACATATCATTTAATAACTTCTGCACAAGCTCATAATAAAACCAATTGAATCATATTACACAAATTATTATGCAATCACATATGAAACTTAAATACATTATAACATGATCGAACACACCAATGATGTATATATACAAGTGTGCAATTCATCCTAAAAATAAAAGCCATACTTAACACCTGAACATAAATAACACTCCAGTGTGCATCTAATTCATATCTATATTAATATACCTAAACTTCCTATTTTATCCTATTAACTAATCTTTATTTTGATCTCACCATTTTCAATATCATAAGCATATCAAATTGAATTATATATCATATTCGGATTTACAACCACACATGAATGTATACCTATATTGATATTAGCAACAACTTGACATTTTTAACTATCCATTTAAACTAACCCAAAACATACTTAATCATTACCATCATTTACCATTTGAACCCATACCAAAACAATCATAAAACATATTCATTACTTACCACTTAACCACCGAACCTGTTAAGTTAATATACCATCATCCATCACTCTAATTATACCACATTTCATATTTCCAAAATGAGCTAACTATTAAAACGACTACAGAACCAAACTCATTAAACATTTTAATTAAGAACATGTAAAACCAACTTAAGCATAATAAGCAAGCCATTTTCGCATGGCTTTAAATACATACTCATTCAAAATAATTAACTCCAAGATTAGCTTATACATGCCAGATAACCGAGTCTCAAAACATTATTTCCTAAAATGATAACCGGATAGTGTGATGTCGTCTCCATCGACTTCCAACCCGAGCAGATCTCTGAAAATCTGTAAACATAGGAAAAACACACAGAATAAGCTTTGAGAGCTTAGTAAGCTATAAGCAAATAAATAACTCAATGACAGTAAAAATTCAATTACTAAACCAATTTATACTATCATAATCAAGTTTAACTTCAAACTTATAATTTCATATAATACATTTACTTTCATTTTGCCAAATATCCATACAATTAAGATTAATATATCATTCAAATTCCCAAAGCCACAATATCAATAATTAACCGAATATACATAAACTCATATACATATATTCATGGATAATTTCATAATTATTCTTACTTTATATCATTAAGGCCGTACATAATCATTTATATAAGTTTGCACATATGTCACAATATGATATCAGTATACTTAACCTTTGGACGAATGTACTGTATCTATTATTAAGGTACCATTTAATTTCAAAACCATAGTACCATTATATGAGCAAATATATACACACCCATAAACATATATTCTTGAATCAAACTACTTTAATATCTCATACTTATACTTATCATGTAGCCGAATATACGTATGTCTATACCAAAGTATCATACACTATTAAAATCATAATATCAATGCATAAAGCCGAATCTTTAAACACTTATTTACATATACTCATGTATTAAACCTTAATACCCCATAGTTACACTGAACTTATGGCAGAATATACTTCACAATTACTCACAAATTCAAACTAACATCATACATATATTTGTATCACATAAAAAATAATCAGCTTACCTTATTTTCAAGGAAACAACAAGATAACTCATACCTGATGATTTAGCTCATTTAATGTATTCAATTACCACATCAGTATAAGGTCTTTTAGGCATAAACTTATAATAATTCACCGGCATAAAGCCTGCTAGGCCTAAGCTTGAATGTCACATCGGCACAACGCCTACTAGACTCAAAGTCTAATTTTATACATCGGCAATAAGCCTGCTAGGCATAAGCCCGATTTAATTCACCAACACAAGGCTTGATAGGCTCAAAGCCCGAATATCACTATTATAAAGTTGTCTCATGAACAATTCATATATAAAAAATTCCAGATATTCCATATAGTTGGTACGGACTTTCAAATGTTATAACTCAGTCGAAACGAATGCATGAACATAGTTACCATGCTTATACATATTCAGCATTAGCATATATTAATTCATATATTTCATTTCAGCATATATACTTTGCATTTAATTAAAATTAAGTACGTCCATTTGCTTATAAACTTACCTCGGACAATGAAAAACTGGTACATATCGGCTAGTCGACAACTTTAGTTTTCTCCTGATCTAAATCTGATTTTCTCTTTTCTTTATCTAAATTAATATAAATTAAACTTATTAAATCAAATATTCAACGAAATTCATCCTAAAACAAAAAAATGGGCAAATTACACTTTTTACCCAGATATTTCACATTGTTCACAATTTAGTCCCTATTGCATAAAACACAAAATATGCAAAATCTCACAACAACATAGTTAGGCCAAATTTTCCTTATACTCATACTAGTCCATTATTTCATTTATTTCACATTTTAGTCCCTCAATTTATTATTTTTGCAATTTAGTCCTAATTACTCAAAATCATCAAAAACTCCAATACAAAACATGCTAATCTACATATCTTTCATATTTCGTTATCAAAAAACAAAAATCACAAGCTCTCATCAAAGGCATAACTCAAAATATTCATCAAAATAAAAAAATTTAAGCATGGTTCAAATAGTACTCGAAGCAACGATCTCAAAAACGTAAAAATTATTAAAAACTGAGTCCAAAATGACTTACCAATTTAACATGCAATTGCCGAACCTCATTTTGCAAACATGGATGTTTTTCTTTTCTTACATTAGGCTATATAAAGGAAAATGGAATAAAATCATGGTTTTTGATTTTATTTAATATATCATTTACTAACCATTTACCATTTTAAACTTTAAAATAATGCATAATTTGCTTTATGCCAAACCATTAACATCCACTAACATATTAAAGCTTTTCTGGCACTTTTTTGACCACACAAATTTGACATCCTTCTGCAACAGCTTCGTTATCAGAGCTGCAATCATAGAGAAAGCTTTCATGAATAGTCTATAATAACCAGCAAGTCCTAAAAAACTTTGGACTTCAGAAACATTCTTCGAAGGTTTTCAATCAAGTATAGCTGAATTTTTTCTCAGATCAACTTGAATGCCTGATGCTGATACCACATGACCTGAAAACTGACTTCACTTAACCAGAATTCACATTTACTGAATTTCTCATACAACTGCTTATCTCGCAAAGTCTGCAACACTAGTCTTAAATGTTCAGCATGTTCAGCTTCATCACGAGAGTAGATCAATATGTCATCTATAAACACAACCACAAACCGGTCTAGATACGGTCTGAAGATCCGATTCATCAAATCCATGAAAACAACAGGTGCATTAGTGAGTCCTAATGGCATAACCAAAAACTCATAATGTCCATACCTCGTTCTGAAAGCAGTCTTTGGCACATCTGAATCTTTAACACTTAATTGATAGTAGCCTGATCTCAAATCTATATTCAAAAATACTATAGCCCCTTTCAGTTGGTCAAATATATCGTCAATTCGTGGGAACAAATACTTATTCTTCACAGTCACCTTATTAAGCTGTCTATAATCAATGCACATTCTCATAGTTCCATCTTTCTTTTTCACAAACAATACAGGTACACCCCACGAAGAGAAACTCGGTCGTGCAAAACCTCTATCTGTCAATTCTTGCAGCTGAGCTTTCAATTGTTTTAATTCTATAGGCACCATTCTGTATAGTGGAATAGATATTGGAGTCATCCCAGGCATTAACTCAATACCAAACTCTACTTCTTGAATAGGTGGCAAACCCGATAATTCTTCAGGAAACACATCCGAATACTCGTACACAATAGGTACTAATTCAATGTTTCTTTCAGCCACTTTATTGTCGAGCACGTAGGAAAAATAAGCTTCACACCCTTTTCTCACATATTTCTGAGCTAGCATCGAAGAAATTACTGCTGGTAAACCATACAAATCACTAGATTCAATCCGAATAACCTCATCATTCTGGCTCCGAAGATCAATGGTCTTTCTCTTGCAGTTCACGACAGCATCATGTAAAGTCAACCAGTCCATACCCAGAATTATGTCAAACTCATCAAGTGGCAGCAACATCAAATCAGCCAGAAAGCACTAATCTTGAACCATCAAGGGGCAATCCTTACACACTTTGTCAACCATAACACACCAGCCCAAGGGGTTTGACACTTTAATCACAAGCTCAGTAGACTCAACAGGTAGAGTCTTGATGAATACTAATGTCTCACACACGTAAGAATGAGTAGAACCAGGATCAATTAATGCAATTACATTAGTATCATAAAGAGTGAATGTACCAGTAATAACATCAGGGGATGAAGCCTCTTCTCGCGCGCGAATGGCATAGGCTCTAGCAGGAGGACGAGCCTTGGATCTAACTACTGTATCTTTATTTCCTTTTTGACTTCTACTCACATTACCCGTATTTCTCGATGGTCTACCCCGAGCTACAGTATTACCCAATCTCATGCTCTACACTGGATTCTCTTCAGCTAACCTTAGGCAATCTTTAATATAGTGATCTGTCGATCCACATTTAAAACAGGCTCGATCATGTAATCTGCAATTGTCGGGATGTCTTTTACCACAGTGTTTACACTCAGGCTAATTTGATCTGACATTACCCACACTGGCTACTGAGGTAGCTCTCAAACTCACCGGTGGTCTATTCTAGTCTCGTCGAGAATAACCTGACGTGGCTTTTGAACAACTGAAATCATCTCAAAATTTCTTTGGTTCTGACTGGACTAACCTACTGAATGATCTCTTACGCAAGTCTCTAGCTTCAAAATCAGCTTTCTTTTTCTCTTTCCCTAGTTCTTCAGCTTTGCAGGCTCGCTCAAGAAGTACTACGAACTCTTTTATGTCAAGTATGCCAATTAACAGTTTAATGTCTTCATTCAGCCCATCTTCAAATCTCTTACACATTATAGCTTCAGTGGAAACACACTCTCGGGCATACCGACTGAGTCTCACAAATTTTCGCTCATACTCTGTCACGGTCATTCAACCCTGTTTCAACTCCAAAAATTCTTCTCGCTTCTGATCAATAAATCTCTGGCTGATATACTTCTTATGGAACTCTGCCTGAAAGAATTCCCAGGTCACCGCTCTCTCGGAACCACTGATACTAGGGTATTCCACCAGTGATATGTTGTGTGTCGGAGTAAAGATATGGCACACTTCAAATATTCATCTGGGATACAAGATAGCTCATCAAACACACGGATAGTATTATCAAGCCAAAACTCAACACACTTAGCATCATCATCATCCGTAGCTTTAAACTCTTTAGCCCCATGTTTTCTGGTTTTCTCCAAAAGTGGCTTATATAATCTCAACGGATCACTTACTTGAGGTACAGCAAGCATCGAAAATGGATCAATCGAGGGTGGAGGTTATTGTACAGCAGAGTTAGTCTGAATAAATTGAGTAAACCAATCATTCATCATTTGGTAAAAGGCTTGTCTAGCCCCTCCTTCCTGGTTATTAGGAATCGATCGAGAATCAACCGGCGCTGTCTCTTGCGCAGGAGCAGGCGCTACACTCTCGACATCATCAACTACAGCTCTATCGGGATCCATTTACTATATGAAAACACATTTCAAATGTCAGAAGTCATCACACTATCACAGTATATAATTATGGCATGTATAGCTAGACTCACACGCGCTACGTTAGTGCTAGAACCGATTAAACCGTAGCTCTGATACCAATAAAATGTAACACCCCTAACCTGTTTCCATCACCGAAATAGGTCATAAGGCATCCCAGAATAAAACACAATCTCAAACAAGTACATATAATATATATAATTATTCATAAACCCAAGTCTCGAATGTTAATCAAAATTTATTTCATAAATTAATACATCTATTAAATTAGGACAATTCACATCATATATATATATAGTCATATCGTTCACATATTACAATATAAAATATAATGTATCAACAATTTCATATATACGACATTAGCATGGTAATCCTTATGAATCTCATATGTTTTACATAATAATACCACTAAAAGGAAGCATTTGGTTATAAGTCAACTCACTCCATTTCTTGGTCTAATCGACTAAACCGTATATTTATATTACATTATACACACTCACTATTTACTTTTATTTAACGAGTCCCTATAACCATGTGTATATAGGTAATAAGCACCCATAATCATAAGCACTTTATGCATATACAAGGCATGCAACAACTTAAATAATATAACAAGTTTAAAATATCATGAATGCATGTTTTGACTTACTACATAAATGAGCTTCAAAATTTGAATCATGCATATTCCTTTCTCTTTACCCACTAACTTCATAATTTATAATAATGCAATTTTTTTTTATAAAGGACTATATGACCGAATATATATATTATCAAAACAAATCAAATGTATATTATGATTACGCCCTTGAAATAGACTTAATAGAACAAGACTTTCATGTATATCTTATTCATCATGAAAGCATGCAATATGCGCATTTACCCAAAAGCCAAGGCTATGCTTAACATTAAAACACCAAATACATATCAATTAGTCAACTAGGTTAATCATGAACCACATACATTATTTATCACTTAATAATCAAACTAACCAAGCTAGAAAATAACCACCTTTTATTGAAACAATGCCACATTTAATATGTTCCATCACACATTAATAAGCATACTAAATACACTTTATGCCAATACTCTTTCATGGCCGAATCTTGCTACTTAAAAATGACATACACATCCAGAGTTCTATCATCAATTTCCAGTAGACAAGCTCATTATGCATTTGACTAAAAATTTGCACAACCTAGTTTAACATAATACGCAAGCCATTATCAAAACATATTGTGCTCATCACATATATTATGCATTCAAGGCACACAACTTAGTAATCAAGATTAATATAAGTCTTACCTATCATAACCGAACACTAATATAATAATTTAGCCATTTTCACATGGCTTATATACATAACCAACTTTCAGCATACTCAAAATATAATTCAGCTATACATGCCATAAGTCGAATTCAAATATTTAAATACTGAAGCTGTAGATAGTGTGATAAACTTTGCTGACAATCCCCGAGATTGTAACTCGAATCCAAAATCTATAAAACAAAAACAAATATACACACCATAAGCTATTTAAGCTTAGTAAGTCATAAGCAAACAAACAAACTAATAATATAATTAACATATTTTAACTAACCAAAATACAATATCAATATGAAGCTTATTCTCAACTTTCAACTTCAATAATAATATACCTGAACACATACATCCATACCCTTAGCCGAATGTACACAAGATTAATTTATCAAGTCAATGTTCCATTTTCAAAAGCCAAATTATCAATATGAACCTAATATACATTCCTTTGTACAAATAAGCTTTTAAATCAAAATAAAATTTACTTACACGCATTAACTAAGTAACCGAACATACAAAACATTATATATATGCGAAAATAAAATCACACCAATAAGGATCATATTTCTTACCCAATAAGCCGAATACACATGATATATTTATACATATATTATTCATTCAAGTTACACATGTTTGTAACTATTGTCGTAACATTCACTTACCTTATTGCAAATAAATACCAAACTGATACATACCTGATCACTTAGCTAATTTTACCCATTTGTTCCCCACTTATCGATGCCCGATGAACCATTCAGAATCAAATAGGACACTCGGATAATCACATAAATCCTACAATACCAATGTCCCAGACGTGGTCTTACATGTAACCACATATCGATGCCACAGTCCTAGACAGGGTCTTACTCGTAAACACATACTAGAATCACATATCGATGCCATGGTCTTACTCGCACACATATATCGGAATCCTATGTCATGACATGTGTATCCTAACTATTCCTAAGGTTCATACGGGACTTTCGAACGTCTTAACTCAATCAAAACAAATTCGAAATCATGGTAACCAAGCTTAGTCATATTCGGCTATGACATGTATAAAATCATGTTTTTCATTTCAGCATAAATATATTACATTTAATTGAAGTTATGTACGTCTATTTGCTTATAAACTTACCTCGGACAACGAAAAATCGGTACGGATCGACTAGTCGACAACTTTCATTTTCCCCCAATCCAAATCCGATTTCTTTGGTTCTTGATCTAAACATATTCAAATTAAGCTCGTTCAAACATATTTTCATTCAATTTAGTCCAAAAACCCATAAATGGTAAAAATGCCATTTTACCCCTGACATTTACAATTTTTACAATTTAATCCCTATTGCACAAAACACAAATTATTCAAAATTTCAAGGTACCCATGTTTGGCCGAATATACCTAGTGTTCATACAAGCACATATTTTTCATTTATTTCACATTTTAGTCCCTCAAATTTTTATTTTTTCAATTTAGTCCTAATTACTTAAAATAATCAAAAACTCCAATACAAAATATGTTAATCTAAAACATATCTTTCATATTTCACCATCAAACAACAAAAATCACAAGCTATCAACAATGGCATAACTCAAAATATTCATCAAAATCAAAAATTAAAGCTTGGGTTTTGCAGTACTCGAAGCAACGATCTCAAAAATGTAAAAATTATCCAAAATTGACTAAGAACGAACCTTGATTTAAGCTTGGAAGATGGCCGAACTAGGTTTTCTTCTTCTTTCTTTCTTATTTATTTTCGGAAAATGGCGGATTAAAATATGAGCACTATGTTTTATGATATATTTTATATTATACTAACTTATTTTATTTAGTTTGCTAAATTAACCTTATTTTAACATTATTCATATTCCACTAACAATGACTGAATGTGTCCATCAAAAATTCAACGGTATAATTGCATCATTAATATCCCACATTAAAAGAACAAAGCAATTAGACACTTCAAAAATTAGCATACAAATTTTGCACTTTACGCGATTAAGTCCTTTTATTTAATCGGACACTCAAACGACAAAATTAAATCACGAAAATTTCACAGATATAAGTTCACACAAAATAAACACAGAAAATAATTTTTAAATATTTTTTGACTCGGATTCGTGGTCCCTAAATCACCATTCCAATTAGGGTCTAAATCGGGTTGTTACATTCTCTCTTTCTTTATATTCTATTTTTCAATGTGAATTGAACTCTTTAATTTTACCTAGTAGAAATTTTCACTCACCAAAGTTGGACCATCAAATTGACTTTTATAGCACAATCTCTCTTTTCGCTCAATGTTTTTCTATGAAACATTCTCATTTCTTTTTAACCCCTCGCAAAAATTTTGAACATTGAATTTGTCATAACTTAAATTTGTATGAGAAGATAGATGTCTAACCCATCCAAATTCGTACACTCTAGGAAACAATTCTCATATTAACTTTTTTTGGTTCACAAAGTTCACTATCACTATCATCATAGTTTGCACTATTACTATCATCATAGCTCACACTATTACTATCAACTTCTTCGACATCAACTTTGAAACAAGGTGCAATGTTAGATCTAGAATTAACAATAGGCACAAAATCACACTTACTGTCTTTACAAATGGTGGCACTCAGATTTTCTTACTCATTTATATCGTCATTGTCAATGACAGCAATAGATGAAGACTCCTCAATAAACTCTGCGTCATACTTACGTTCCTCGACTTGTAAGTATGTTTTCTTAACTGAATATGTTGGACATTAAAAGGCTTTGTGATCCTTCGCATTACACCACATGCACTTGCTAGCTCGTTCTCCTTGTTCTGCCATAAGTCCTTTAAGCTTGCATAAAATGTTGTGTTTTTTGTACCAATGTCTTTCTTGACAAGTCCATGAACAATAGAAGGTTGAATGACATTGGGAACAACATGTCCGTGCAGGTTTTTTTACAAATATAACATTTATGTCTTGCCTGAGGTTTATCACTATAAGTTTCCATTTGAGCCAAAGTTTGACTGAAATTTTGTGGAACTGCCTCGTGATGAAGGACTTGAGCTTGCAATGTGTCGAACTTATTTTCCAAATGCTCTTGCACCTCTTTGAAATATTTTGAAAGTTCATCGAACAGAACTGTAAATTGGTCCATGGTAACCAAGGATGTATCATGCTCCTTGTCCTTACTACATGTATGTACAATTATTAAAGGTTGAAATAGAAACACTCAAAAAAATAGTTGATCAAAGAAAAAAGTTAAGATTTTCTTACTTGTAACTTTTAAAGAACAATCAAACTCAATAATATTAAAAAAGATGTGGGACCACTCTCTAACCAAGTTGACATAAGGCTCTAAGAAGCCAAAAAAAAAAAACTCGACTCTAAAATAAGTAAGTTGCATAGAGAAAGGAGAGGCAACTGTTTTCGTACCTAGTAACACAAGAAAAAAATATGTGTTAGAATGCATAATAGAGTAAGAAAAGCTAAAACAAAAGAAACCTTAATGCTAGAATAAAAGAAAATAAACTACCTGATGCAAAACAACTTAATTTTTTTTTCATTCGAGGTATTTCCGATTTCCAAAAAACACAAAGTTTTAAACTAGAGTCTCCTCAAATAATGTAGATCTAATCTGAAAAAGTTTGACACAAAATTCAACCCATAGAATTTTTTTTATTTTTTGTTTTTGCATTGTTCGGTCACAATTTTTTGTGGGAAATATTTTTTTATATTCTAAGAGAGTGCCAAAAATCATTCTATAAAATATCATATCATTTGGAAAACGTTTACCTACTAAAAAATATTTTTTTTTGAAAAAAATTATTGGTAAAAAAAATTTGTTTTGAGATAGTTTGCTAGAGTGATTGGTTTAAGCTAAAATCTACTAAATTAATTAACTAAAGAACTCAAAAGAGATAAATCAGGAAAATAATTGAATAGTAACCAAGAAGCTAAACAATACTGTAAAACCCCTAACCT
This sequence comes from Gossypium hirsutum, assembly GCF_007990345.1. NCBI lineage: Eukaryota > Viridiplantae > Streptophyta > Magnoliopsida > Malvales > Malvaceae > Gossypium > Gossypium hirsutum. The sequence continues at coordinate 46,047,212 of NC_053427.1, forward strand.
GTATCAATCGCCGAAATGGGGTTACGAGGCATTACCGGAAAAGATACAACTTTCATACATTCACATAATCACTCAGATCATATTCGAAGGCATACATTTGTAACTTCAGTTTAACAATTCTTGAATCATGACTTATAAGCTTATAACATAAACTGCATTAACATATCTTCCAAAGAAATCAATATTAGTTCTATTACTATAGCTTTATGCACATAGTACATAAAAACATGAACCATTTTGCATGCCTAACATCTAAGTCATTATATTAAATTATTAAGCCAAAAGACAAGTTAAATCTTTACAAAAACATAGCCAAACACACCCAATTCATACGACCACACAATGAATTATGGTATACTCATTCTTTTATAATATACTTAATCTTTAATACAAAAAGCACAAAACAATTTTATTAAATTCGCATATAACGAATTTGTTATCTTATAGCATGAATTACAATTCATATGGTCAATTTCCAATGCAATAGTCGAATATTAAAACATGCTAAGTACATATGCTTTATTCAATGTCTACTTTCATTTTACTCTATTACTTTACACGCATGTAACATTTCATATAACCAAACCAATATGTTAATCATAATTTACATTTCACATCAAACACATCACAAATATGTATATATACATATAGCATAGCAAACACTTGTCTAATGCTATAAAGTATCAAAGCCGAATCTAAACATGTTAATATCACCTTTCTTGCAATGCATCAAAGGTCATACATAAGACCAATTCATTAAATACAAATTTAGTTATGCACATATAAATATAGCCAAAATTTTATATTCAATTCATAATTTACCATTTATTCAACTTAAATACTTGCATTTCCAACCTAAATGACCATTCCATAATCAATAACTCATTTTGCATTTTTTACCAACTCAATTAACCACTTATCTATGACAAATCAATAAACACTTACCACATTTCACATAATAAGCCATTTTCAATCTCAATTGCCGAATACATCCATCCATCATATCAAGCATATCTCACGCATATCATATATCATTAAAATACACATTACCTTTGAACATGATCAAGCTACAACCATTCATTAAGCATATTACTCAACCATAAATCCAACCATAATTTCACCTATATACCATAACCAAATATACTTTAATACCAAATCACATAATAACACCTTAACAAAGCATATCAAGAAAGTTGACATATATTTATCTATGTATAAACCATAACCGAGTCACCTAAACCACAATGAAACATAACCATAATTTGATCAAACCTTGAAACCGAACTTAACAAAATAAACAAGCCATTTTCGCATGGCTTATATATATATATATCAAAATCAAACATATCCAAATATAATCTAGCCTATACATGCCATAGGTTCTAAATTCAGCTTATAAAAATACCGAAAGTAGTTGATAGTGTGTTAGACTTTGCTGACGATCCCCGAGCTCGTAACTAGTCTCCAAAATCTATAAAACAGAGGCAAACATACACACAGAGTAAGCTATCATAGCTTTGTAAGTCATAAGCAAATAAATTACTAAATTATACATGTCTTATACATAATTTCGTATTTCATTAAAATATCATTTGCATTTAATTATCGCATAATCGAATGCACAATTAACCTTTAATATAAACATGTATTTCATACTTTTACTATTTTATACATATATCCTTAGGCCGAAACAACCTATACTCAATCAAATATACATAATCAAGATTGTATCTCATGAATCATCTCATGTATATTTATAATTTGTAGTCATAAGGCTGAATATAACCATTCATATATGTTTGCACATAGATCACATATATGATATCACTTATACATAACATTTGGCCGAATATACTTTTCATATACACATATATTTTCATTTGCATCATATATAATTTGTATCACATATCAAATAGTCAACTTACCTTATTTTCAAATAGGCAATTTAGCTATTACATACCTGATCACTTTAGCTCAATTACACATTCGATCATAACTTATCACTGCCCGTTGAACCATTAGGAATTGAATAGGATACTCGGATAATCACACATATCATACAATGCCAACATCCAAGACATGGTCTTACATGTAATCACATATCGATGCCACTATCCAAGACAAGGTCTTACACGAATCAAATACAATGTCGATGTCCCAGACATGGTCTTACACGTAATCACATATCGATGCCACTGTCTGAGACGTGGTCTTACACGTAATCACATATCGATGCCACTGTCCCAGACACGGTCTTACACGTAATCACATATAAAAAATCCTATGTCATGACATATGTATCCTAGCTATTCCTAAGGTTCATACGGGGCTTTCGAATGTCATATCTTGGTCGAATCGAGTTAGTAAACATAGCTTCCAAGCACATACACATTCAACTATCACATATATACTTTCAAATAATTCATTTCAGTATATATAACTCGTATTTATTTAAAATTTACAACATCTATTTGCTTATAAACTTACCTCGGGCAACGATAATCGTAACGGGACAATTATTCAACAACTTTGGTGTTCCCCCGATCCAAATCCGATTTCTTTAGTTCTTGATTAAACATATTCAAACTAAACTCATTCAAACATAATTCCATTCAATTTAGTCCAAAAACACATAAATGGGTAAATTACCATTTTGCCTCTAAATTTTACACTTTTTACAATTTAGTCCAAATTGCACAAAACACAAAACATGCAAAATTTGCACACACCATGCTTAGGATGAATGTTACCCATGCTCATACAAGTCCATACATTTCATTTATTTCACATTTTAGTCCCTCAATTTATTATTTTTGCAATTTAGCCCTAAGTACTCAAATTCATCAAAAATTCCAATACAAAATATATTAATCCAAAACATATCTTTCATAATTCATCATCTAACATCACAAATCTCAATTATTCATCAATGGAATAACTCAAAATGTTCATAAAAATAAAAAATTAAAGCATGGGATTTGTACATTACACTGCAACGATCTCAAAAACGTAAAAATTATAAAAAACCGAGCTAGTTTCATACCTTAATCAAGCTAGTCTTTGGTCGAGCCCTTAAAAGCTTTATTTCTTTTCTTTCTTTGATGTTTCGGTCATGGGAAGAAAGACGAACAAAATGGATTTTAAATTTTATGTTTTATTTAATACATATTATTACATATTTTACTAATTTAACCTTTGATATTTAATAACTAAAACTTATACATTAAGGCCACAACCATCCATCACTAATTCATATGGTAATATTGCAACTTAAATACCTCCTGCAATAAAGACAACAACAATTCAGCCCTTACAAATTAAACCATAAATTTTTCATTTTACGCGAATAAGCCCTTTTATTAAATCGGGCACTCAAACGACAAAATTAAAACACAAAAATTCCATGGATATAAATTCACACATAATAAACACAGAAAATAATTTTTTTAAAATTTTCTAACTCAGATTCGGGGTCCCGAAACCACTGTTCTGAATAGGGTCTAAATCGGGCTGTTTCAAATACCCAAGAAAGAATCCACCTAGACTTCATCTATCATTATGAATCTGAATTAAATGTTTTATTCACTTGGTATCTTGATCCGTAGAAATCCCTAAAATTATGCTAATATATCTTTCGACAGTAAGAGCAACTAACTCTAGTTTGATTAATTGAAATTTCTTTCTAATTAAAACCCTTATTGTCGCATTAACTCGATCTATGGATCCCCCTATTAGATTTGAATCTAATCCGATAGATTTATGTCATCCTATTTCTAGGATTGCATGAAACTCCACTTAATTATGCTAGATCTACTCTTAAACAAGGACTTTTCCTCCTCTGATTTAAGCACATTAAACATGCATTAATATTTAGGAAATATTAAAACAAGAGAGAAACACACATAACTGAGAACAAGAATCAATTATTTATTACTTAAAACATAAATCAAATAATAGAATTCATCATAGGGTTCATCTTCCCTAGGTATTTAGAGAATCAGTTCATAATTATAGATAAAAACATCTCAAAGATAGTATAACCACAAGAAACAAAGAAACTCATAAAGAACTTCAAAAAAATTAAAAAAATGTCTTCAACCTCAATGGAAATCTGCTTCAGAGTTGGCTTCAATGGTGTTCTTCAAGTTGTTTTCTTAAATACTCTCTGATGCCTCCACATTCTCTTCTTCTATTTGGTATTTATAGGCTTTAGAATGCCAAAAAAGCCTAAAAATTGCATTTTTCCGCGTGTTTGGGATGCGAATCATGAAATCGACACGGTCCGACAAATGGCCGTGTGTCTAACCCGTGTGGAAGGCCCAGACCATGTGGCTCTTGAAATCTACTCCATTTTTTTTTATTTTCACTCCTTTTTCGCTCATTTTGCTCCCAAATGCTCTCCTAAGTATAGAAACATGAATTTAAAGGATTAGGAGCATAAAATTCACCAATTTGCATAAATAATCATCAAAAAACACATTAAGAACAAGACTAAAATATGTTACTTTTATCACTTATCAAAACCAAATACATTTAGAAAATGACAAAGAAAATAAGAAAATTTTTTAAAAAATAAAGGATAAATATTTAAAATATTGACTAAATAGCGAAAAGATAGATTAAAGCAAAGTGGAAGATGGAACGATAAATTGATGGATATGATGGATAGAAGGACAAATGTCCAATTAAACCATTTGAGATGCAAATCCAAAAAACCTCAATTAATGACTCTAATCAACCCTCCAAAAAATAGTCATTGGCAAATTGAAAAGTGAAGAATGACTTCCCATGACTCCTTGAAGAAAAACCGAGAAGAAAATTACTTCTAAAAATCACTAGAAAGAAATATTCCACAAAGAAACAAACTCCTAGGGTTGAAAACTTTATTAATGAAAACAAACTATCTCCTTAATGAACAACGAAAAAGCCTTTATATAGGCTAACTAAATAAATCTAAATAAAACTCTTAAGTATACTAGAACTCTAATTAACCTAAACAAGAAGTAGTTTTAAACTAAACTTTCTTGTTAACATAAAACTCCTAAGTAACTTAAAATACTTAATAACAATTAAAAATTCAGAATAATAAAATAACCAGAACTGATAAATACAATATTAGGATCATATATAATAAAAATTAAAACAAAAATCCAAACCTAATATGATTTAAACTTAAATTAAAAGCCTAAAACTCGTAATTCTTGTCATAATCTCATCGAAAAATTTTGGTCACACAGCCTTGACTAAAACTATCATAACTTGAGCTCTAAAACTTAAAATCGAGTAATTCATAGTGTGTTTCGAAGATAAGAGATATATCTTCGAACATCATGAAGACATCTTAACTAAGAAGTGTTTGGATCCCATCCAAAAAGTCATCTAAGTCTGATGATTTCCCAAACTTGAGAATTGGTAGCTTCGGTGAATGGAATTTAATAAATTTCACCCCATCTATGCATGTATGACTACACATCAATCATGGTCCTTTTGGTTGCTAAGAATGGCCTTCCTAAGATGATTGGAACCTCCTTATCTGCTTCAAAGTCTAATAAAACAATGTCTAAAATAACAAAGTCAGCAGGAAAAATAAATTTGTCTACACGTACCAATACATCCTTGATTTTCTAGATGTGCTAAGGATCAATCTACTAATTGAATCGTAATCGTAGTTGGCCTAACTTCACCTATACCCAATTTTCTGAATATGGGCATGAGCATCAAGTTGATGGTCGCACCCAAATCACATAGTGCCTTACCATAATACGTTGTTTTGATGTTGCAAGGTATGGTAAAACATCTAAGGTCCTTCATCTTTGGGGTTAGTTTATTTTTTAAATATGTGCTACATTCATTTGTCAGAGCTACCATCTCAAATTCACTAAGTCTTTATTTCTTAGATAGGATATCCTTTATAAATTTAACGTAGTTTGACATCTGCTCAAAAACTTCTACCAACGAGATGTTGATGTGAATTTGCTTGAATACGTTCAGGAACTTTTTGAACTAGACTTCCTATTTCTGCTTCTGAAGTCTTTGAGGGTAGGATGGCGAAAGATTCTTTATTTAAACTGGGCAATTTGTCTACTATGGTAGTTTTTCTTCATCTAACAAATATATTGGTTTATCATAATTAACCGGGTTAGAAGTTACCTTATCAGATTTTTCAAATTCTGGTTCTGGTGAAGCTGGATTTTCAACGCTTAGATGAACTTCCACTTTATCTTGAGTGTCACTTGGCTTCTCTTCAACTTCTATAGTACTGGGCTCTAACGTTTTCCACTCCTTAGAGTAAATGCTTTGTAGTGTTTCTTCCCCAAATTTTTTTAGTTTTTTCGTATCATTAGGAAGAGTGCCTTGTGGTCGATTTCTAAGTTTAGTTGTAAGTTACCTATTCAGTTCTCAAGATTTTTCAATATGGCTACTTGGCTTTGGATTAATGCATCATTTTTTGCTATGTATGCCTTCAACAGGTTTTCCAAACCATTGGAAGGTTCAACTTGAGTTAATTTCTGAACTTATTGGGTAAATCCATGTGGCTAGGTTGTGTATAAGTGTTACTGGGTCCAACCCTTTTGTTACGCTAAGAAAATTTCGGGTGGTTTTGCCAAGATGGGTTATAAAAATTTGATTGAGGTCCCTACCTACCTCGGTTCTGGTTCTGGTTACCTATGTAGTAGACATATTTTGGGTTTGATGGGCAATTTTTGAACAAGTTCCCTTCCCCAAATAGACACAGGTTAAATTTTCAAATTGATTGGGTGGTTGAGCTGCAACATTGTTAAACCTATTAGTATTAAAATTTATAAGCATTAATGATATCGAAGATACCTAAGCTACAAGTGAAGTGCAGGCGTCCACTTCATGTACTCTTGCGATTTGTCTTGGAGCTTCTAAATTGGTTGGCCATTGGTAATTATTGCTGGCAATTATCTTAATGATTTCATAAGCCTCATTGTAAGACTTAGAAAGGAGAGCACCATTAGCAAAAGCATCTACTACCATCCTCCGTGAGCATTGAGACCATTATAGATGTCTCTAGTTGGATGCAATGCAGAATTTCGTGATGAGGGCATTATTGTAACAGTTCTTTAAATCTTTCCGGCACTTCTTACAAGGACTCGTCTTCCATCTATTAGAAGGTAGTGATTTCATTCTACAACTAAACTTTCTTCCTAGGTGGGAAATATTTCATAAGGAAGCATCCTATTAACTTAAGCCATGTAGTAATAGAATCTGGTGGCAATGAGTTCAACTAGGCTCGAGCTCTATCCCTTAGTGAGTATGGGAATAACTTTAATCTTAATCAATCTTCGGGTACTCTGGCTAACTTGAAGGAATCACTCACCTCCATAATCAATCTCAAGTGAATGCGAAGATCTTCAATAGGCATTTCAATGAATTGGCCCACTGTCTGAAGTATTTGGAACATGACTAGGTTTTGCTCGAACTATTGTGCCTTGATCTCAGGTTTCCTAATTCCTAGATTAAGCCCATGAAAAAATTGCACGACATACTGTCTTAAGGATTTATCTCTATCATCAGCAATAAAGATAGGGTTTTGAGCATGATTCACTCCATTTTCTTGGTTTTGGTTTTGATTTTTGAAATTCATCTTTTCAGTCCTTCTTTGATTTGCTTGTCTTCTCCTTTCTCTGAAAGTCAGTTCTATTTCAAGATCTACGGGGAGTAAGTCGATAATTCAACCAATACTCATAAACACCTGAAACAATCACAGAAAAAATAATTAAATTAAAATTAAATAGAAAAATAAACCAAAATGAAAAATTAATAATTTCATAAATAATGTCTTTTAAAACAGTCCTCGAAACAGTGAAAAAACTCGAAACAACAAAAATGTGCAAGTGCACACAATCGTAACAAGTAATAAAGTGACAAGTATGTCAAGTTATTGTACCCACAGGGACTGTATAAGCAAATATTTATGAAATATAAATTTAAACAAATTGGTAGAGAAAAATATATTGACTTGAAAGAGGTGATCTAATAACTAAGAATTAACCAAGTGATCAACTAAAATAAGAAAATAAAATTTCAATGCACGATTTCTAAAAAAGGTTTTAATCAATATGACATAAGTGTGTTAGATTAATTTTATTCTTCAATTTGGAATTATTAAAACTATGTTCATGTTATTACGAATAATTTCATGGCGACTTAGTCTTTTGTTAACTAATGCACATACATACTTATTGAATTAATAAAAAAAAACATATTCCTATGTTGAATTAGTTAATCAATTCATAAGCAAGTATAGGACAGAGTGAATTAAATATATTTCTATATTGAACAATTTAATCACAACAATCTTACAAGTTATGCAAGGCAAGAATATTGTTTAATATGACTGCTAATTTAACCCTCAATTATATTCGAAGATTAAACATGCACCAATTAGATATTCTGTCGATTAATTATAATTCCAATCCGATTAATAATCAATTCAATTATTATCTTACAATTAAAATAAAAGTATAACATAAACACATTGGCAAATTACAAAGGCCTAAAACAACACAAACAAATTTTTAATAATTTAAGCAGACAGAATGCGATTAATCTAACACGAACAAGATTTAAGTCATTTTAAATTAAATTGAAGCATCAAAATAACAAACATTCATGCTTATGATCAAAAAATAAACTTAAAGGATAAAGAGAAGGGAACTAGAAAACTAATCTCAGTGATTCTCCGAAGCCAGACTAGTGTGCTCCTCTTCTTCTTTGCTTGTTCTATCGATCAAAGCCCATCACAAATGCTTGAATGCTGATGCTCCAATGGCTGTGCTAGCTCTTTCTCAAGAGGGAAATTTTGTAACAACCCTAACCCATATCCATTTCCAGATTGGGGTTATACGGTGCCACCGATCATATTACAATTCATATAAATATGCATTTCATTTTACAGATCAAAATTACAACTTAAGCATATCCAAAACATATGTCGCATCATTAACTTCATTGACCAAATATTAGACCTATATATATATTTATATATATAAGTCATATATATACACCAAATCATACATCAATTGGAATAAATTTTCATTACTGGTCCTTTTATCCATGTATACGGCATTAATGCGTTTGTCTATCTGAAATTCACATGTTTGCATCATAACATAATTTAAAACATGCATTCGGTTATAAGTAACCCATTTATACATATTTTATAACTTACAATTAACTAACAATCTATATAGCCAAGCATATGTTTTGATTTCTATTCATCAACCACGTGACCCACCTTAGTCCAATTAACATCCAAATAAACATATGACTAAAACATACTAACAATGCTCATGTATATAATACGCAACTTACTCCAAAATAAAGACTACACTTAGCATTAATTACATACTAAAACAACCGACCAAAATGATCATGCAATACATGCAACACTTACCGTTTAGCAACCGAATAATTTAAACTACCATACATTCATCCATCACTTTAATTATCACATTACACATTTTCCATCAAAAACTAACTAATATGCCAAGTATATATATTATGCTATTATTCTATCATAGCCAAACCTTATTACCTAAAATTACATACATATATGAAGCTTCCATTATCATTTTACCAACAATCAAGCTCAATAAAATGCTTTAGCCAAAGACATGTAAAATTAAGACTAAATGTAGCGATCAAATTCACATATATGCCACATACTAGTATGAAACACATCCAAAGCAACCAAACATATTCATGATCAATTTTACCATGCCACATACAAAACCAAAAACCAATCTTTATATTAAATCACATAGCATAATTTATAATTGTTCATAGCATACAGCATCTTAACCAAAATAGACTTAAACCATAACTAAACCAAAACCAAAATCAAGCAAGGTAGTTAAGCCATTTTCGCATGGCTAATATACAAACATTTTCAAAATAACTAACCCCAAAGCCAGCCTATACATGCCATAATTTAAGTTTAGCTTATAAGGTACCAAAATAGTGGATAGTGTGATGAACTTGGCTGACGGTCCCTGAACTTGTAGCTTGACTCCAAAATCTATAAAACATAGAAAACATAACACACAGAGTAAGCTATCACAGCTTAGTAAGTCATAAGCAAATAAATAACCCAATGATGTTATCAAATTAACTAAACTAAACCAGATTATTTTATTATTTCACATTTAGATCCAACCTTCTATATATATATTCATATTAAGTAAATATAAACATATATAATTATTTCCATTTATATCATCACCTTGACCGAATATTTATATAGAAAAAATTTACACTTTATCATTTAACCTTCAAGGCAGAATATTCATTATATAACTAGTTCACATACAAAAATACAAAACTCATATGTCTTAATATAATTTCATATACATATGTTAACCATATAACCAAATAGTTATCTCATCATTTGTAGATATATACGTAAGAACTATTCATAACATGCTTACTACTCATTAACAAAACCAAATACACATATCATATAATCATATTTTCTTAATTTGCACTTTACAAGATTCATAATAAATAGCCAAGGTTTTTTTTTTTTACTTACCTTTTCTCAAGTAGGTGTCAAGTTAATTCATAACTGACATATAGCTCGTTTTACATATTCAAATCCATTATACCTTTGCTCGATGAACCATTTGGAATTGGATAGGGCACTCGGATAATCACACAATTCGTACAATGCCAACATCCCAGACGTGGTCTTACATGTAGTCACATATCGATGCCACTGTCCCTGATAGGATCTTACTCATAAACACATACTGGAATCACTTATCGATGCCATGGTCTTACTTGCACACACATATCGGAATCCTATGTCATGACATATGTATCCTAACTACTCCTAAGGTTTATACGGGGCTTTCGGATGTCGTAACTCGGTCGAAACGAATTCAGAAATGTAGTAACCAACCCTTTTCACATTCGGCCATAACAAATATGAATTCATACATTTCATAACAGCATGTAACTCTAGCATTTAACTATAGTTAAACACGTCTATTTGCTTATAAACTTACCTCAGACGTTATAAAACAGAACTGGGCAGCTAGTCGACAATTTTCGTTTTCCCCTGATCCAAATCCGATTTCTTTGGTTCTTGATAAATTAAGCTCATTCAAACATATTTTCTTTCAATTTAGTCCAAGAACACATAAATGGACAAATTACCATTTTCCCCTGCCATTTACCTTTTTTACAATTTAGTCCCTATTACACAAAAGAAAAAATACACAAAATTTTAGCATACCCATGTTGAGCAGAATTTTACCCACATTCAAACCAATCCATATATTTCATTTATTTCACATTTTAGTCCCTCAAATTATTATTTTTGCAATTTAGTCCTAATAACTCAAAATCATCAAAAACTCCAATACAAAATATGTTAATCTAAAACATATCTTTCATATTTCATCATCAAACAACAAAAATGACAAGTTCTCAACAATGGCAAACTCAAAATATTCACCAAAATAAAAAATTCAAGCATGGGTTTTGTAGTACTCGAAGAAACGATCTTAAAAAAGTAGAAATTATCAAAAACCAAACAAAAACAAACCTTGAGCTTGAATAAATGCCGAACCCTAGCTTTGTTTCTTTCCTTTTCATTGTTTTAACTTTCGATAAGAAGAACAAATGAATATAAAATGAATTTTGATAACTTATGTTTTAACATATATATTTATTATTAAATTACTTTTATAACCTTAATGAAATAATAATAAAATCTTATAATATAAGTCCATTACCGCCCCAAAAATATGTTAATGGAATATTTACAATATAAATACTTCAATTTAGAAAGCCATTAGCAATTAAGTCCGCTTTTAGAAATAATGACCAAATTTTCCTTTTACGCGATTAAGTCCTTTTATTTAATCGGATACCTAAACGACAAAATTAAATCACAAAAATTTCATAGATATAAATTCACACAAAATAAACACATTAAATCATTTTTAAATATTTTTTTGACTCGAATTCGTGGTCCTAAAACCACCGTTGCAATCAAGGTCTAAATCGAGCTGTTACAACTCTCCCCCCTTAGGTATTTTTATCCCCGAAAATCTTACCGGTGAATAGGTTCGGATAACATTCTCTTATTGCATCCTGTGATAGCCCAAAATTGACCCTAGTCGGGAAGTGGTTTCGGGACCACAAAACCGAGTCATAAAAATAATTGATTTCCATATTCTATGCTTATTATGTGTGTACATGAGTATGTGGAAGTTTCATTCTCCAATTTTGCCAATTGCATGAGAAATTATTAAATAGGGATTGATATGAGACATGGTGAAAATATGATAGGCTAATTTAAAATGGTCTATTAATGCATGTTGTGAAAATGATGGGTTTGCATGTCAAATTACCCAAAATTTGAGCTAGTGGTTGGCCATGCTATGGGTGGAAACATGTTGGGAACATGTTGGCCTAGTGAGGTATGTAGGAAAAAATAAAATAAGGGGCATGGGCATAAAATAATGAAAAGGAGTATGATGAATACAAAAAAAATGTGTGTAGTTGTTTCCCCCCCCATTGCCGTGAGCTAAAGAAAAGAAAGGAGAAAATTTTTGTTCATCCTTTCTCATCTTCATTTAGCCGAAACTAGAAAGAAAAAACAAAGAAAAAAATGCTCATCCTTTGGTTCATCCTTGGCCAAAAATTTTAAGGAGGAAGGAAGAAGAAAGGTTGAAGAGGTTCGGCCATGCATGTAGCTAGGCTAAGGTATGTTTGATGATGTTCCATGAGATGCATGCATGTTTTAGTTGTTAGCTTGAGTTCTACCTAGCCCATAGTCTAAATCTTGCTATGTGATGGAAATGACACTCGGCCATGGATGCATCATTCTTGGTTGATGTTTGATGTTGTGGTGATGAGGCATGAGGATGAGTTAAGATTCGGCCTAGGTGGAGTTTGTGTTAATGCCATTGCATGCTAAATATGAAGCTTGTTAATGATGCATGTGATGGTGGCTTGATAATTCTTGAACCTCCTTTTTAGCATTTTTGAGTGAGCACATATGTGCATTGGTTGCTAAATGGAGAAGAATCGGCTAGCAAGTTGTGTGCTAAGGCCGAATATAACTTTTGCATGTTAATGAGCAATGCATGTGTTAAATTGATGGAAAGGGAGAGGATGCTTTACTAGTGTGTATATGTGTGTATTAGCCAAGTTTTGAACTTGAAACAAAAGGGTGTTTAGTCAATACAAGTGACCATACTTGTAGAATGTATTAAGTGTTGAAATCGGCCCCAAAATAGACATGCATATTCGGCCAAGGGGGAAAAATTAGCTAAAATGTTGAGTTTGATTCATGATTCCGTACATATGTGACTATAATGTCTAATGTATAAATATGGGCTAAGTGCCTTGTGTTCCTCTTTTCGATGCTCAAATGATTAAATCAATTTATTTGTTTAATTAAGCTCAAGAGCAAAGGGGAACTAAATCCGATAAAGGGAAGGAAAAAGTGGTCGAATAGCTATCGGAATCGTTCGACAACACCCGAGGTAAGTTCTTGAGTAAAAGAGCTTAAATTATGATGTGATTAGATCATGTTTTAAGCAAATTAAAATCATGCTCTTTGTGTGGCTATTGAGCCGAATTTGCAAGAATGATAAATGTCTTGTGTTTGAGTTTTGCTAACGAAAATGAAATACGAATGGGCCATGATTTATTGTTAAATGTGCATGGTTATTTGGATGATGTCCGGGCTAAGTCCCGAAGGCTTGTGCTAAGTGACAATATCCGGACTAAGATCCGAAGGCATTTGTGTGAGATACTAATTCCGGGCTAAGCCCGAAGGCATTTGTGCGAGATACTAATTCCGGGCTAAGCCCGAAGGCATTTGTGCGAGTTACTAAATCCGGGTTAAGTCCCGAAGGCATTTGTGCGAATTACTATAACCGGGCTATGTCCCGAAGGCATTTGAACGAGGAGCTATATCCGGTTAAATTCCGAAGGTACGTGATTTGGGAATGAATGAACTTGCTGTAAAATTCCAGTTAATACTCTCGAAACATCCCAACATTGAGGTATGTTTCGTATGTGCTTGAATTTAGTTGAGCCCTTACAAATAAGTATTCGCTCAGTTGATAAACGAGCTACCGGCCTTTGGCTGAGTTGATCTTTTGTGTATGTACATAAGGGTTGATAATGTGAAGCAAGTATGATATCGTAAATTTGTGCATATGAAATTATCCGTTTAGCTATATGAATGCTATACTTTTGTTGTGCTGGAATTCCTTGCTCAAAACTTACTAAGCATAAATTGCTTACTCCGTTTCATTGCTCCTCTGTTTTATAGATTTGGTTCTCCAGCTATCGGACTCGGGATCTTGAAGTCAAAGTCGCCCACACTATCAAAGCCCCCCCCTTTTGGTACAATTTTGGTTGAACTTCGAAATGGCATGTATAGGACTACCCGTTTGTTGTGGGTCGTGGACCCTTTGGACTTGTATAAATTTTGGATAGCCATGCGAAAATGGCTTATATGTGTTTGAGTATAATGTTATAATCATTTGGTGTGGATATGCTTGACAAGGATTGGCCACGGGGATGGTTAATCACTTTCATAAATTGTGCTATTTATGCAAAAAGGGCTAGTTGAATCATGGAAACCATGAAATAGGTAAAGTCTACCTTAAAGGCAGATGCTGACAGCAGCAGTGATGTAGATTTGGAAAATCACTAAAAATAGTAGGAATGGAATTAAATAGTGAATAAATTATGTAAACAAACCCTGATGAATCTACTTTCATAGGAAAGTAACGAAACAATCATACGGACAGTATGTTAAGAGATATTCAGGTTCTCGTGAGACAGGGCCAGAACGGTTTCTGGATTCCCTGTTCCGACTTTCGAAATTCATTATAAATTAACCAGAGATAATTAGGAGTCATACCATATATGTATAGATTCCTCTCTGAGTCTAGTTTCTATAGAAACAAACAGCATCAGTATTGGAGCCCTGTACAAGGAGATATCCAAGTCGTAATGCGCAAAGGTCAGGGTAGTCGATCCCTGTAACATGGGAGACTTTGACTAATAAACTGTACTAATTGGCCCTACCAAAAATTCTAGAAAAAAATATGTAGATGGGAATATGAGTCTAGTTTCAGGGAAAAATCACGAAACTGATTTTCAAGTTGTGAAACTCAAGATATAATTTTTAAAGCGACTAGTACGCAGATTGGCAGTGTCTGGGAAATATTTTTTATAAGGGGTTTAAAGTCTGTTAACACCTCGTGTTCGACTCCGGTGTCGGTCTCGGGTTCGGGGTGTTACATTTGATTGGTATCAGAGCTACGGTTTAGTCGATTCTAGGACTACCGTAATGCGTTGGGTCTAGCTATACATGCCATTTTATGTGATTACTTGATAGTGTGGTGATTTCTGACAATTGTAAATGTGTTTATAGTAACGGATCCCGATCCCAACCGAGAGGTAGCTGATGATCTTGAGAGTGTAGCGCCTGCTCCCGCACAAGGGACAGCGCCGGCGGACTCTCAACCTAATGCTAGTAACCCGAATGATGAAGCTAGACAAGCTTTCTATAGCGTGATGAATGATTGGTTCAACCAATACATTCGAGCTAATACGGCTGTCCCACAACCTCCATTCCCAACTAATACCACCCCCGCACCTACAATACCTCCGGTAACTGACCAAATAAGGTCAAATAAGCCCCAGTTGACAGAATCCGAAAACATGGGGCTACTGAATTTAAAGCTACGGATAGCGACGATGCTGAGCAAGCTGAATTTTGGTTGGACAACACTATCCGAGTACTCGATGAGCTATCTTGTACACCCGATGAATGCCTAAAGTGTACTATCTCCTTGCTACGTGATTCTGCCTATTATTGGTGGAGTACTCTGACTTCTGTTGTGCCCCGAGAGCAAGTAACTTGGGAGTTTTTCCAAACTGAGTTTCGGAAAAAGTATATCAGTCAGAGATTTGTTGATCAAAAACGGAAGGAATTTCTTGAGCTTAAGCAAGGTTCCATGTCAGTTACTGATTACGAGCGAAAATTTGTTAGACTTAGTAGATACGCTCAGGAATGTGTTTCGTCCGAGGCTATCATGTGTAAACGCTTCGAGGATGGGCTGAATGAAGATATAAAAATGTTCGTTGGCGTTCTTGAAATACGAGAGTTCGTAGTACTGGTCGAGCGAGCTTGTAAAGCCGAAGAGCTTAGAAAAGAAAAACAAAAAGTTGATGTGGGAACTAGAGAGTTTCGTAAAAGATCTTCGGGAAAGTCTCTTCAACAGGCATCGAAGAAATTTCGAGATGATGCGGGCCAGTTTAGAGGCACTTCGGGCCTTTTTAGACGAGATCGTGATCGACCCCCTGTGGGTACACGAGGCACTTTGGTCGCCAGTGTTGGGAATGAACGTCGAGATAGAACGAAATGTCGATATTGCGGTAAATGGCATTCGGGGAGTTGTAGATTCCCTGACCGCTCCTGTTACAAGTGCGGATCAGTTGACCACTTCATTAAAGATTGCCCGAGGTTGTTTGAACAGAATGAAAATCAGAGTGGGAAACCGGGTGCTACCACTGCTCGAGGTAGACCATCTGGAAATACGGGCAATGCTAGTGGTGGTCAGAGAGGATCTAGAGATGCTACGACCAGATCCGAGGCCCGTGCGCCTGCTAGAGCTTATGCTATATGTGCCCGCGAGGATGCTTCTTCGCCTGATGTTATTACCGGTACTTTTACTCTCTTTGATACTAATGTAATTGCTTTGATTGACCCCGGTTCTACTCATTCTTACATATGTGAAACCTTAGCATCCAGTAAGACTTTACCTATTGAGTCTACTGAGTTCGTAATTCGGGTGTCAAATCCCTTGGGTCGTTACGTGCTTGTCGACAAAGTGTGTAAGAAATGTCCCCTAGAAATTCGAGGTTCCTGTTTTCCGGCGGACTTGATGCTTTTGCCGTTTGATGAATTTGATGTTATTCTTGGTTTGGATTGGTTGACCGCGCATGATGCGGTTGTGAATTGCAAAAGCAAGACTATTGATTTGAGGTGCGCAAATAACGAAGTAATCCGAGTTGAGTCTACGGACTTGGAGGGGATGCCAGCTGTAATATCAGCAATGTTGGCCCAGAAATATGTAAGAAAAGGGTGCGAAGCATACCTTGCGTATGTACTGGATGACAAAGAATTAGACAAGAAACCCGAATCTGTGCCGGTGGTTTGTGAATACCCGGATGTTTTTCCTGAAGGATTACCGGGTTTACCACCTGTTCGGGAGGTAGATTTTGGTATTGAGCTTGTACCTGGGACTACGCCGATTTCGATAGCTCCGTATCGTATGGCACCAACCAAGTTAAAAGAGTTGAAAGCTCAGTTGCAAGAATTGACGGATAGAGGTTTTGCTCGACCAAGTTTCTCACCTTGGGGTGCACCAGTATTGTTCGTGAAAAAGAAGGACGGAACCATGAGGTTGTGCATTGACTATCGTCAACTGAATAAAGTGACGATAAAGAACAAATATCCGTTACCGCGTATCGATGATTTGTTCGACCAACTGAAGGGAGCCTCAATGTTCTCAAAATAGATTTGAGATCGGGCTATTATCAGTTGCGAATTCGAGATTCGGACATACCCAAAACTGCTTTCAGAACGGGATATGGTCACTACGAGTTCTTAGTGATGCCGTTTGGGCTCACAAATGCCCCTGCGGTATTTATGGATTTGATGAATCGGATCTTCAGACCATATTTGGATCGGTTCGTAGTTGTGTTCATTGATGACATCTTGGTCTATTCAAGAGATGAGACCGAACATGCTGAGCATCTGAGGCTAGTGTTGCAAATTTTGCGGGATAAGCAGTTATATGCTAAGTTCAGTAAGTGTGAGTTCTGGTTAAGAGAGGTTAGCTTCTTGGGTCATGTGGTATCCGCATCGGGTATTCGAGCTGACCCGAGCAAAATTTCAGCCATACTTAACTGGAAGCCTCCAAGAAATATTACCGAAGTTCGGAGCTTCCTGGGACTCGCCGGTTATTACCGACGATTTGTCAAAGGTTTCTCGATGATAGCCACACCAATGACGAAGCTACTTCAAAAGGATGTTAAGTTCGAATGGACGGAGAAATGTCAGAAAAGTTTTGATCAACTAAAAACTTATTTGACTGAAGCTCCAATTTTAGTGCAACCCGAATCAGGCAAAGAGTTTGTCATTTATAGTGACGCATCCCTACTTGGGTTGGGTTGCGTATTGATGCAAGAAGGTCGAGTGGTGGCCTATGCGTCGAGACAATTAAAGCCACATGAGAAAAATTTTCCGACCCATGATCTTGAACTAGCTGCCATCGTATTTGCTTTAAAAATATGGCGACATTACTTATTTGGTGAGAAGTGCCATGTATTTTCGGATCACAAAAGTCTCAAAATTTTGATGACTCAAAGAGACTTAAATCTGCGACAAAGACGTTGGCTTGAGTTGTTGAAAGATTACGAGCTTGTCATTGATTACCACCCGGGAAAGGCTAATATGGTTGCGGACGCCTTAAGCCGGAAATCATTGTTTGCTTTACAAGCGATGAATGTGCACTTGTCTGTTCTACCCGACAATGTGTTAATAGCTGAATTAAAAGCCAAACCATTATTGATTCATCAAATTCGTGAAGCCCAGAATGTTGATGATGAATTGGTTGCAAAACGGGCTGAGTGTGCTCCGAACAAGGAATCGGAGTTTCAAATTGATGATGATGATTGTTTGAGGTTCAGAAGTCGTTTGTGTATTCCAAGGAGTTCGGAACTCATTTCGATGATTCTGAACGAAGCCCATTGTAGCCGAATGTCAAGTCACCCGGGGAGTACGAAAATGTACAACGATTTGAAACGTTGGTTTTGGTGGCATGGTATGAAACGAGACATCTCCGACTTTGTTTCGAGATGTTTAATATGTCAACAAGTGAAAACGGAACATCAAGTGCCTTCAGGATTACTTCAGCCGATCATGATACCCGAGTGGAAATGGGATCGAGTCACAATGGACTTTGTGTTCGGACTGCCATTGTCAACAAGTAAGAAGGATGCGATTTGGGTTGTTGTTGATAGACTGACTAAGTCGGCTCACTTTATCCCCGTGTGTATGGATTTTCATTGGATAGACTAGTTGAATTGTACGTTTCTCATATTGTGAGATTACACGGGGTACCTATTTCTATCGTGTCGGATAGAGATCCGAGATTCACCTCGCGATTTTGGAGGAAATTGCAAGAAGCTTTGGGTACCAAGCTGCATTTTAGCACTGCTTTTCATCCCCAAACCGATGGTCAATCTGAGCGGATAATTCAGATACTTGATGATATGTTGAGATGTTGCATCCTCGAGTTCAGTGGTTCATGGGAACGGTATTTACCTTTGATTGAATTCGCTTACAATAATAGTTTTCAATCAAGTATTAAGATGGCACCTTACGAGGCTTTGTACGGTCGTAAATGCCGTACACCGTTGTTTTGGACCGAGCTCGGTGAAAGTAAAATTTTCGGAGTTGATTTGATTAAGGATGCTGAACAGAAAGTAAAGGTAATCCGTGAAAGTCTGAAAGCAGCCACAGATCGTCAAAAATCGTATGCGGATTTGAAACGAAAGGACATTGAATATCAGGTGGGAGATAAAGTGTTCCTTAAAGTTTTGCCTTGGAAAAAGGTACTCAGGTTTGGCCGTAAGGGCAAGTTGAGCCCGAGATTCATTGGGCCGTACGAAATCTCTGAACGAGTTGGTCCGGTTGCGTATAGATTGATTTTGCCCCTGAGCTTGAAAAGATTCACGACGTCTTTCATGTTTCGATGCTTCGACGCTATCGATCTGATCCATCGCACATAATTAGCCCATCAGAGGTTGAAATTCAAGCTGATATGAGTTATGAAGAAGAGCCGATGCATATCCTAGCTCGTGAAGTGAAGGAGTTGCGAAACAAAAGGGTTCCGTTAGTGAAGGTGTTATGGCTCAAACACGGGATCGAGGAAGCTACTTGGGAAACCGAGAGCTCGATGAAAGAACGATACCCAAACCTATTTACCGGTAAGATTTTCGGGGACGAAAATTTCTTAAGTGGGGGAGAGTTGTGACAGCCCAAAATTGACCCTAGTCGGGAAGTGGTTTCGGGACCACAAAACCGAGTCATAAAAATAATTGATTTCCATATTCTATGCTTATTATGTGTGTACATGAGTATGTGGAAGTTTCATTCTCCAATTTTGCCAATTGCATGAGAAATTATTAAATAGGGATTGATATGAGACATGGTGAAAATATGATAGGCTAATTTAAAATGGTCTATTAATGCATGTTGTGAAAATGATGGGTTTGCATGTCAAATTACCCAAAATTTGAGCTAGTGGTTGGCCATGCTATGGGTGGAAACATGTTGGGAACATGTTGGCCTAGTGAGGTATGTAGGAAAAAAATAAAATAAGGGGCATGGGCATAAAATAATGAAAAGGAGTATGATGAATACAAAAAAAAATGTGTGTAGTTGTTTCCCCCCCCATTGCTGTGAGCTAAAGAAAAGAAAGGAGAAATTTTTTGTTCATCCTTTCTCATCTTCATTTAGCCGAAACTAGAAAGAAAAAAACAAAGAAAAAAAAATGCTCATCCTTTGGTTCATCCTTGGCCAAAAATTTTAAGGAGGAAGGAAGAAGAAAGGTTGAAGAGGTTCGGCCATGCATGTAGCTAGGCTAAGGTATGTTTGATGATGTTCCATGAGATGCATGCATGTTTTAGTTGTTAGCTTGAGTTCTACCTAGCCCATGGTCTAAATCTTGCTATGTGATGGAAATGACACTCGGCCATGGATGCATCATTCTTGGTTGATGTTTGATGTTGTGGTGATGAGGCATGAGAATGAGTTAAGATTCGGCCTAGGTGGAGTTTGTGTTAATGCCATTGCATGCTAAATATGAAGCTTGTTAATGATGCATGTGATGGTGGCTTGATGATTCTTGAACCTCCTTTTTAGCATTTTTGAGTGAGCACATATGTGCATTGGTTGCTAAATGGAGAAGAATCGGCTAGCAAGTTGTGTGCTAAGGCCGAATATAACTTTTGCATGTTAATGAGCAATGCATGTGTTAAATTGATGGAAAGGGAGAGGATGCTTTACTAGTGTGTATATGTGTGTATTAGCCAAGTTTTGAACTTGAAACAAAAGGGTGTTTAGTCAATACAAGTGACCATACTTGTAGAATGTATTAAGTGTTGAAATCGGCCCCAAAATAGACATGCATATTCGGCCAAGGGGGAAAAATTAGCTAAAATGTTGAGTTTGATTCATGATTCCGTACATATGTGACTTTAATGTCTAATGTATAAATATGGGCTAAGTGCCTTGTGTTCCTCTTTTCGATGCTCAAATGATTAAATCAATTTATTTGTTTAATTAAGCTCAAGAGCAAAGGGGAACTAAATCCGATAAAGGGAAGGAAAAAGTGGTCGAATAGCTATCGGAATCGTTCGACAACACCCGAGGTAAGTTCTTGAGTAAAAGAGCTTAAATTATGATGTGATTAGATCATGTTTTAAGCAAATTAAAATCATGCTCTTTGTGTGGCTATTGAGCCGAATTTGCAAGAATGATAAATGTCTTGTGTTTGAGTTTTGCTAACGAAAATGAAATACGAATGGGCCATGATTTATTGTTAAATGTGCATGGTTATTTGGATGATGTCCGGGCTAAGTCCCGAAGGCTTGTGCTAAGTGACAATATCCGGATTAAGATCCGAAGGCATTTGTGCGAGATACTAATTCCGGGCTAAGCCCGAAGGCATTTGTGCGAGATGCTAATTCCGGGCTAAGCCCGAAAGCATTTGTGCGAGATACTAATTCCGGGCTAAGCCCGAAGGCATTTGTGCGAGTTACTAAATCCGGGTTAAGTCCCGAAGGCATTTGTGCGAATTACTATAACCGGGCTATGTCCCGAAGGCATTTGAACGAGGAGCTATATCCGGTTAAATTCCGAAGGTACGTGATTTGGGAATGAATGAACTTGCTGTAAAATTCCAGTTAATACTCTCGAAACATCCCAACATTGAGGTATGTTTCGTATGTGCTTGAATTTAGTTGAGCCCTTACAAATAAGTATTCGCTCAGTTGATAAACGAGCTACCGGCCTTTGGCTGAGTTGATCTTTTGTGTATGTACATAAGGGTTGATAATGTGAAGCAAGTACGATATCGTAAATTTGTGCATATGAAATTATCCGTTTAGCTATATGAATGCTATACTTTTGTTGTGCTGGAATTCCTTGCTCAAAACTTACTAAGCATAAATTGCTTACTCCGTTTCATTGCTCCTCTGTTTTATAGATTTGGTTCTCCAGCTATCGGACTCGGGATCTTGAAGTCAAAGTCGCCCACACTATCAAAGCCCCCCCCTTTTGGTACAATTTTGGTTGAACTTCGAAATGGCATGTATAGGACTACCCGTTTGTTGTGGGTCGTGGACCCTTTGGACTTGTATAAATTTTGGATAGCCATGCGAAAATGGCTTATATGTGTTTGAGTATAATGTTATAATCATTTGGTGTGGATATGCTTGACAAGGATTGGCCACGGGGATGGTTAATCACTTTCATAAATTGTGCTATTTATGCAAAAAGGGCTAGTTGAATCATGGAAACCATGAAATAGGTAAAGTCTACCTTAAAGGCAGATGCTGACAGCAGCAGTGATGTAGATTTGGAAAATCACTAAAAATAGTAGGAATGAAATTAAATAGTGAATAAATTATGTAAACAAACCTTGATGAATCTAATTTCATAGGAAAGTAACGAAACAATCATACGGATAGTATGTTAAGAGATATTCAGGTTCTCGTGAGACAGGGCCAGAACGGTTTCTGGATTCCCTGTTCCGAATTTGGAAATTCATTATAATTTAACCAGAGATAATTAGGAGTCGTACCATATATGTATAGATTCCTCTCTGAGTCTAGTTTCTATAGAAACAAACGGCATCAGTATTGGAGCCCTGTACAAGGAGATATCCAAGTCGTAATGCGCAAAGGTCAGGGTAGTCGATCCCTGTAACATGGGAGACTTTGACTAATAAACTGTACTAATTGGCCCGACTAAAAATTCTAGAAAAAAATATGTAGATGGGCATATGAGTCTAATTTCAGGCAAAAATAACGAAACTGATTTTCGAGTTGTGAAACTCAAGATATGATTTTTGAAACGACTAGTACGCAGATTGGCAGTGTCTGGGAAATATTTTTTATAAGGGGTTTAAAGTCTGTTAACACCTCGTGTTCGACTCCGGTGTGGGTCTCGGGTTCGGGGTGTTACACATCCTCTGGCTCCCATGTTGCTTCCTCAACTCCGTGTTTATGCCATAGTACTTTAACTAACAAAATTTTCTTATTTCGCAACTCTTTAATCTCGTGAGCCAGAATACAAATCTGTTCTTCTTCGTACGTCATATCGGGTTTAATTTCAATCTCAGACGGACTAATCACATGTGAAGGGTCAAATCGATATCTATGAAGCATCGAAACATAGAATACATTGTGGATCTTTTCTAACTCAGGTGGTAACAATAGTCTGTAAGCAACTGGCCCGATACGCTCTATAATCTCATACAACCCAATAAATCTCAGACTTAATTTGCCTTTACAACCAAATCTGAGTATTTCTTTCTATGGTGAGACTTTCAAGAAGACTTTATCTCTGATCTAAAACTCTATATCTTTACGTTTCAAGTCCGCATATGATTTCTGACGATCTGATGCTACTTTTAGACTTTCACAGATCACTTTCACTTTTTGCTCAGTTTCTCTGATTAAGTCAACCCCATGTATCTTATTTTCAATGAGCTCAGTCCAATACAATGGTGTACGACATTTAAGACCGTACAAAGCCTGATAAGGTTCTATTTTGATACTCGATTGAAAATTGTTATTATACGCAAATTCAATCAGAGGTAGGTATCATTCCCACGTACCTTCGAACTCGAGAATGCAACATCTCAACATATCCTCAAGTATTTGAATGATTCGTTTAGACTGGCCATCTGTTTGTGAGTGGAAAGCAGTACTGAAATGTAATTTCATAACTAGTGCACCTTACAGTTTCTTCCAAAATCGTGATGTAAATCTCGAATCTCTATCCAAAACAATAGATATAGGCACACCGTGTAATCTCATAATCTGAGAAACATACAATTCAGCTAGCATATCAAGTGAGTAATCTGTACATATCAGTACAAAATTAGCCGACTTAGTTAATCTATCCATAATAACTCAGATTGCATCTTTCTTACTCGATGTCAATGGTAAACCAGATACAAAATCCATAGTAACTCTGTCGCACTTCCACTCTGGTATCATAATCGACTGAAGCAATCCAGAAGGTACCTGATGCTCAGCTTTTACTTGTTGACAGATTAAACATTTCGAAACAAAGTCAGAAATGTCTCGTTTCATACCATGCCACCAATAAAGCTGTTTCAGATCATTATACATTTTTGTACTACCTAGGTGAATAGATAACCGAATGCTGTGAGCTTCATTCAAAACATTTGAATCAACTCTAAATTTCTCAAGACACATATCCGGTTTTTGAACCTCAAACAACCCTCAGCATCAACTCTGAATTTTGAATTAGCATCTGTATCACACTGAGTTCGTTTTGCTAATAATTCATTATCAACCTTCTGGGCATCATAAATTTGTTGAAAAAATAACGGTCTAGCTTTCAATTCAGCTACTATCAAGCCATCATCAGACATGGCCATATGCGCTTTCATTGCACGTAAAGCAAACAGTGATTTTTGGCTTAAAGTATTAGCAACCACATTAGCTTTTCCTGGGTGATATTCAATCACAAGCTCATAGTCTTTTAGCAATTCTAACCATTGGCGTTGTCTCAAATTCAGATCTTTTTGAGTCATCAAGTATTTCAAACTTTTGTGATTAGAATAAACATGTCATTTTTCACCAAACAGACAGTGGCGCCATATTTTTAACGCGAACACAATAGCTACTAATTCTAAGTCGTGTGTCGGATAGTTCTTTTCATGTGGCTTTAACTATCTCGAGGCATAAGTTATAACTCTGCCTTCCTACATCAAAACAGAGCCTAAACCATTTAAAGATGCATTGCTATAAATAGAAAATTATTTACCCGATTCTGGCTGAACTAGCACTGGAGCTTCAGTCAAAAGAGCTTTCAACTGATCAAAGCTTTTCTGGCACTTCTCTGACCATTCGAACTTAACATCTTTCTGTAACAGCTTCGTCGTCAGGACTGCAATCACGGAGAAACCTTTCACAAACCGTCTATAATAACTAGCAAGCCCTAGAAAACTTCAGACTTCAGAAACATTTCTCGGAGGTTTCCAATCGAGAATAGCTGAAATTTTGCTCAGGTCAACCCGAATACCTGATGCTGATACCACATGACCCAGAAAACTGACTTCAGTTAACCAAAACTCACATTTATTGAATTTCTCATACAACTGCTTATCTCGCAAAGTCTGTAACACAAGTCTCAAATGTTTGGCATGTTTAGCTTTATCACGAGAGTAGATCAAAATGTCATCTATAAACACAACCACAAACTGGTCTAGATACGGTCTGAAGATCCGATTCATTAAATCCATGAAAATAGCAGGTGCATTAGTGAGTCCGAATGGCATAACTAAAAACTTATAATGTCCATACCCCATTCGAAAAAAAGTCTTTGGCACGTTAGAGTCTTTAACTTGCAATTAATAGAAGCCTGATCTCAAATCTATCTTTGAAAACATTGTAGCCCCTTTCAGCTGATCAAACAAATCATCAATCCGCAGCAACGAATATTTATTCTTTATAGTTACCTTGTTGAGCTATCTATAATCAATGCATTTTCTCATAGTTCCATCTTTCTTTTTCACAAACAGTACTGGTACAACCCAAGGAGAGAAACTCGGTCACACGAAACTTCTATATGTCAACTCTTGTAACTGAGCTTTCAATTCTTTTAATTCTGTTGGTGCCATTCTGTACGGAGCTATGGATATCAAAGCTGTCCCAGGCATTAACTCAATACCGAACTCTACCTCCCGAATAGGTGGCAAACCTGGTAATTCTTCAAGAAATACATCTGAATACTCACATACAACTTGTACTGGTTCAATGTTTCTTTCAGCAACTTTACTGTCAAGCACGTAGGCTGAATAAGCTTCACACCCTTTTCTCACATATTTCTGAGCTATCATTGAAGAGATTACTACTGGTAACCCATTCAGGTCATTAGATTCAATTCGGATAATCTCATCATTCTGGCACCGTAAATCAATAGTCTTTCTTTTGCAGTTTACAACAGCATCATGCAAAGTCAATCAATCCATACCCAAAATTATGTCGAACTCATCAAATGGCAACAGCATCAAATCAGCCGAAAAGCACAAATCTCAAACCATCAAGGGACAATTCTTACACACTTTGTCAACCATAACACACTGGCCTAAGAGGTTTGACACTCTCATCACAAACTCAGTAAACTCAACAGGCAGAGTCTTGCTGAATACTAAAGTCTCACAGACATAAGAATGAGTTGAACCAGGATCAATCAATGCAATTACGTTAGTATCATACAGAGTGAATGTACAGTAATGACATCTGAGGATGAAGCCTCCTCGCGTGCGCTTATAGCATAGGCTCTGGCAGGTGCACGAGCCTCAGATCTGTTTTCTATATCCTTAATTCCTCTCTGACTGCCACTCGCATTACCCGCATTTCTCGATGGTCTACCTCGAGCCGTAGTATTACCCAATTTAGTGTTCTGCACTGGATTCTCTTCAACTAACCCTGGGCAATCTCGAATATAATGGTCTGTTGATCAACATTTAAAATAGGTTCGATCATGCAATCTGTAACTACTGGGATGTCGTTTACTACAGTGTTTACACTCTGGTTGATTTGATCTAAGATTCCCTACACTAGCTATTGAAGTAGCTTTTAAGCTCATAGGTGGTCTATTCTGATCCCGTCTGGTGTAACCGGAAGTGCCTTATACACTCAGCCTGCTCAACATCATCATCATCAGTAGCTTTAAATTCTTTGGCCCCGTGTTTTTTGATTTTATCAATAGGTGGCTTATAAAATCTTAACGGATCACTTACTTGAGGTACAGCAGGATCAAAGATGGATTACTCGGGGGTAGAGGTTGTTGTGCAGTCGGGTTAGTCCGGATATACTGAGTAAACCAGTCATTCATCATTTGGTAAAAAGCTTGTCTAGCCTCTTCTTCTTGGTTACTTGAAATCAGTCGAGAGTCAATCAGCGCTGGCTCTTGCGCGGGAGCAGGCGCTACACTCTCGACATCATTAGCTACAACTCTGTCGGGATCCATTTACAATATGAAAACACATTTTCAAATGTCAGAAGTCAACACATTATCACAGTATATAATATGGCATGTATAGCTAGACTCACATACGCTACGTTAGTCCTAAAACTGACTAAACCGTAGCTCTAATACCAATAAAATGTAACACCCCTAACCCGTATCCGTTGCTAGATTGGGGTTATACGGTGCTACCGATCATATTACAATTCAGACAAATATGCATTTCATTTACAGATCAAAATTACAACTTAAGCATATACAAAACATATGTCGCATCCTTAACTTCATTGACTGAATATTTGACCTATATATATGAGTCATATATAAACACCAAATCATACCTCAATTGGAATAAATTTTCATTACTGAACTTTTATCCATGCATGCGGCATTAATGCATTTGTCTGTGTGAAATTCACATGTTTGCATCATAACATAATTTAAAACATGTATTCGGTTATAAGTAACCCATGTATACATATTTTATAACTTACAATTAACTAACTATCTATATAGCTATGCATATGCTTTGATTTCTATTCATCAACCACGTGATCCACCTTAGTCCAATTAACATCCAAATTAACATATAGCTGAAACATACTAACAATGATCAAGTATATAATATGCAACTTACTCGAAAATAAAGACTACACTTAGCATTAATTACTTACTAAAACAACTGACCAAAATGATCATGCAATACATGCAACACTTACTGTTTAGCAACTGAATAAATTAAACTAGCATACATTCATCCATCACTTTAATTATCACATTACACATTTTCCATCAAAAACTAACTAATATGCCAAGTATATATATTATGCTATTATTCTATCATAATCGAACCTTATTACCTAAAATTACATACATATACAAAGCTTCCATTATCATTTTACCAACAATCATGCTCAATAAAATGCTTTAACCAAAGACATGTAAAATTAAGACTAAACGTAGTGATCAAATTCACATATATGCCGTATACTAGTATGAAACACATCCAAAGCAACCAAACATATTCAAGATCAATTTTACCATGCCACATACAAAACCAAAAACCAATCTTAATATAAAATCACATAGCATAATTTATAATTGTTCATAGCATACAACATCTTGACCAAAATAGACTTAAACCATAACTAAACCAAAACCAAAATCAAGCAAGGTAGTTAAGCCATTTTTGCATGGCTAATATACAAACATTTTCAAAATAAATAACCCCAAAGCTAGCCTATACATGCCATAATTTAAGTTTAGCTTATAAGGTACCAAAATAGTGGATAGTGTGATGAACTTGGCTGACGGTCTCTTAGCTTGTAGCTTGACTCCAAAATCTATAAAATAAAGTAAACATAACACACAGAGTAAGCTATCACAGCTTCGTAAGTCATAAGCAAGTAAAAAACCCAATGATGTTATCACATTAACTAAACTAAACCATATTATTTTATCATTTCACATTTAGATCCAATCTTCTATATATATATATTCAAATTAAGTAAATATAAACATATATAATTATTTCCATTTATATCATCACCTTGATCGAATGTTTATATAGCAAAAATTTACGCATTATCATTTAACCTTCAAGGCAGAATATTCATTATATACCTAGTTCACATACACAAATACAAAACTCATATGTCTTAATATAATTTCATATACATATGTTAACCATATAACCAAATAGGTATCTCATTATTTATACACATATACATAAGAACTATTCATAACATGCTTACTACTTATTCACAAAACCAAATACACATATTTTCTTAATTTTCACTTTACAAGATTCATAACAAATAGCCTAGGTTTTTTTTCACTTACCTTTTCTCAAGTAGGTGTTAAGTTAATTCATACCTGATATATAGCTCATTTTACACATTCGACCTCATTATACCTATGCCCGATGAACCATTCAGAATTGGATAGGACACTCGGATAATAACACAAGTCGTACACTGCCAACGTCCCAGACATGGTCTTACATGTACTCACATATCGATGCCACTGTCCCAGAGAGGGTCTTACTCGTAAACACATATCGAAATCACTTATCGACGCCATGGTCTTACTTGCACACACATATCGGAATCCTATGTCATGACATATGTATCCTAACTATTCCTCAGGTTCATACGGGGCTTTCAGACGTCGTAACTCGGTCGAAATGAATTCGAAAATGTAGTAACAAACCCTCTTCACATTCGGCCATAACAAATATAAACTCATACATTTCATAATAGCATGTAACTCTATCATTTAAATACAATTAAACACGTCTATTTGCTTATAAACTTACCTCGGACATTATAAAATGGAACAGGGCAGCTAGTCGACAACTTTCGTTTTCCCCCGATCCAAATCCAATTTCTTTGGTTCTTCATCTAAACATATTCAAATTAAGCTCATTCAAACATATTTTCATTCAATTTAGTCCAAGAACACATAAATTGACAAATTACCATTTTACCCCTGACATTTACCATTTTTACAATTTAGTCCCTATTGCACAAAACAAAAAATACACAAAATTTCAGCATACCCATGTTGTGCCAAATTTTACACACTCTCAAACCAATCCATATATTTCATTTATTTCACATTTTCATTCCTCAAATTATTATTTTTGCAATTTAATCCTAATAACTCAAAATCATCAAAAACTCCAATACAAAATATGTTAAACTAAAACATATCTTTCATATTTCATCATCAAACAATAAAAATCAGAAGATTTCAACAATGGCATAACTCAAAATATTCACCAAAATTAAAAATTCAAGCATGGGTTTTGTAGTACTCGAAGCAACGATTTCAAAAACGTAGAAATTATCAAAAATCGAACAAAAACGAACCTTGATTGAGCTTGAATAAATGTCGAACCCTAGCTTTGCTTCTTCCTTTTTCTTTTTTTTTAACTTTTGGCAAAAAGAACAAATGAATATAAGATGAATTTTGATAACTTATGTTTTAACATATATATATTTATTACTAAATTACTTTTATAACCTTAATGAAATAATAATAAAATCTTATAATATAAGTCCATTACCGTCCCAACAATATGTTAATGGAATACTTACATCGTAAATACTCCAATTTAGAAAGCCATTAGCAATTAAGTCCCCTTTTAGAAATAACCACCAAATTTCCCTTTTACACGATTAAGTCCTTTTATTTAATCGAATACCTAAACGACAAAATTAAATCACAAAAATTTCATAGATATAAATTCACACAAAATAAACACAGTAAATAATTTTTAAATATTTTTCTAACTCAGATTCGTGGTCCCGAAACCACCGTTCTGATCAGGGTCTAAATCGGGTTGTTACAAATTTGGCAAAGGAAAGGGAAAGAAAATGAAAGGCAATGAGAGTGAAAGAGAAAAGTGAAAAAAGATATGAGTGAATGATGAATGGTGTGTTGAATGAGGAAGTGAAGGGGGCTATTTATACTTCAAATTGATAGCTCAAGTTAGCTAAAAATAGCATGAAATCCCTTTCATATGGCTGGCTGTTCTAGGTGGAAGGAAAGGTTGATGGGTTTGTTATTTTTAGCTTAGGGTTTAAATGAAAAATCTAGAAAATAGGAGAGGCTGGAACGACAAATGGGAAGAGTTTAGGGGTTGTTTTGCAAGTCTTGAAATCAATTTAATTTAACTGATTTGGGCAGCAAGTATGGATAGTTTGGGATGCTCTCTTGGGCGTGTCCACCCTTCCTCTTCATTTTCTCAATTCAAGCCCCATTTCTCCGCTTCAGGCTGTCCACTATTTCCAGTAAAAATTTAACCTGACCAACTGATTCAAGAAAGTCGAAGAGCATAAATTTAGGTGCTCCATGGCTGTTAGTTCATTAGCTTCTACTTCAAAGATGCCTCGACAATTAATTCTTTCAAGGTGACTACCGAGCTGAATTTTAATCATTTGTGCAAACTATAAAAAATAATCCTAATTATGAAAAATTATTATAAAAATGACTAAAATTCAAAATGTTTTATAAATTTTGTTGAAATTAATTATTTTATAATAAAAGAATAAAATTTGACAAAAAATACTTAGAAACTGCATGAATTAGTGCTTAAAAGGTGTTGAAAAAGTCTATATATTTTAGTGTTTCCAAATATAATTTAAAATGTATTTAGTTTAATTAAATATACAATAAAGAAGTTGTAAATAAGGAAATAATGAAAATTCCAATCAAAGGTGTCTATGGTCTAGTCAGGTTGTGTTCCAACCTAAGTATGGTGCCAACACCTTTTATATTCTCCCAAGCTTGGTGTAGCCCAAAATATGTGTATCAAATTTAGCCCATTGTCGTTGATATTCGTAAATGCTAAAACCAAATTTCATGGTTTGTCCATGTTGTAGAAATGGAAGGGTACTTCTTAGCAAATAGAAATTGTAGCTGAAATAATGCTTAGAACTATGGCCACAATTTCAACCATGAAACCAAAAGTGCCAAAAAGTAAAAATAAACATCAAAATTGTTTATGCAATTCGACATCACTGTATGTTTGTAAGGCTTTGCCCAGAGGAATGATCCACTATCTTTCTCACAATACAACTAATGATTGAAGTCCTAACATTGGGCTAACTCTCACCAATTTAACACCATCACCATTGTACAAAGAGTAGATCAACCTCCCACTAGCCTTCCTCCTTGAAAGCTTAGTTTTGCAATACAAGATACTCTTGATGGCTTACAAAAACAACAAATATATAAAATGTTCCTAACTTGAACAAAATTGTACTGTTTTGATCTCTCGAAATATCTTTAACCTAAATAAAACTTAAGTTTATATACTACTTTTTTGCTTACATAAAAGTCATAGTCTAATCACTTTTCTATAAACTAAAGTTGAAAATCAGCGTGGGATAATCTTAACGTAATTCCATAAGAGTCTCAGTGTAATCCAATGCCTTTACTTGATCCTTAAGCAACCATTCTTTCAAAACTTTCACCTTTAACTCAATTAGTCTTCATGTTTTGGGCTCTGAGTCGTCCAAATATCTCCAAAAAAATTCTTTTGCTCTAAAATTTACCAATTTTGAAAATAGGCAAGTAAAGTAATAAAATAGTTCTTCAAGTCGTGGTCACTATTTCAGCCACAGAATTTTTCCTTACCTTTAAATATGTCAACAATCTCCTCCTTTGACAATTTTTAAACAAAATATATATAAGGAAAAATAAAATCATCATAGTTACATATTCCCTTCTAAGGATCACCCCTTACTCAAATAATTCCAACTACCTTATCTCAAAGTAATCTAACCATTAATGAAAGTATTAACACAGTAAGACAAAAATATGTGATCTAAAACGTGTAAGGGTAGGAGTACAAAATTACTGGATTGAGTAGGCATTTGTGAAAAGAGTAGAAGAATCATCACACTAAACTGATGAGAACTGAAACCCCAAGTTTATGATAATTGTGGCCCCAAAAAACCATGATACATGTTCACGGCTCCCTCTTTTTGTTCAACGATTTTAAAAGGATCACTAAAGCTGTCTGGCCAAGATATCCTACTTCAAGGCTAATAGCTTATTGTTGCAAGCTTTAAGTTCCTTAATCTACCTCTCATTGACAACAATTTCATTAGAAAGAAACTTTAGAAGCCTCTGATCAACAATAGTTGTAACGCTCCGTACCCGAGACCATTGCCGGAGTCGAACACGAGGTGTTAACGGACTTAATTCATTTACTTACACAGTTCATTTCGAAATTTCCGGGCAAGCTGGCTAATTGCATCACAACCACTTTAAAAATCATATCTTGAGTTCCAAAACTCAGAAACTGATTCCGTAAATTTTTCCTGAATCTAGACTCATATATCCATCTACAAATTTTTTTCTAGAATTTTTGGTAGGGCCAATTAGTACATTTTATTAGTTAAAGTCTCCCCTGTTTCAGGGTTTGACTACTCTGACCTTCATGCATTACGACTTAGATATCTCCCTGTACAGAGCTTCAATACTTATACCGTTTGTTTCTAATGAAACTAGACTCAAAAAAAGAATCTGTACATATAAAGCATGACCTCTAATTGTCTCTGGTTAATTTATGTTGAATTTCCAAAATCAGAACAGGGGATCCAGAAAACGTTCTAGCCCTGTTTCACGAAAACTTAAACATCTCATAAAATACGACTCATATGGTCGTTTCGTTTCTTTCATATGAAAATAGACTCATCAAGATTCGATTACATAATTTATTCACTATTTAATTCCATTCCTACTATTTTTAGTGATTTTTCAAATTCACATCACTGCTGCTGTCAGCATCTATTCTAAGGTAAATTTTACCCATTTCATAATTTTCCATGAATCAATTAGTAAATTGACATACATTATTTTCAAGTATAATCACGATAAGCCATGACGTACATAGCACCAATAGGACCATGATTGGCCATTCCAATGGCTAATCATTACCAACATTTCCACACCACTTAATAACCATATCATAAGACCATATATACAGAATGACCATAATGTTATACTCAAAATATACAAGCCATTTTCGCATGGCTATACGAATATACATTACCAAAAGATACTTAATTAACAACAAGGGTCAGCCCTATACATGCCATTATCAAAGTTCAACTAAAGATATACCAAAAGGGCTTAGATAGTGTGGACGACTTCGACTTTGACACTCCCGAGTCCGATAGCTGACGAACAAAATCTATAAAACAGTGAATTAAAGCAACAGAATAAGCATTTTGATGCTTAGTAAGTTTTAAGTAATGAAATTATTTACAACTAAGGTATAGCATTCGTATGACTAAATGAACAATTGCATATACGCATATTCCCAAAATTATGTTTACTTCACGCTTCAACCATTATATTCATACAGTCAGGATCAAACCTGACTAAAGGCCGGAAGCTTGTTAATCAATTGAGCGAATACTATTTAAAAGGAATCAACCTTTCCAATGCATATACGAAACATACCTTATCGTTTGGATTTATGAGCGTATTAATTGAAGTTATTACAGCAAGATCGCTCATTTCCAAACCCAAGTACCTTCGGGATTTAGCCGGATATAGCAACTCGCACAAATGCCTTCGGGACTTAGCCCGGATATAATCACTAGCACAAATGCTTTCGGGACTTAGCCCGGATATAGTCACTAGCACAAATGCCTTCGGGACTTAGCCCGGATATAGTAACTAGCACAAATGCCTTCGGGACTTAGCCCGGATATAGTAACTAGCACAAATGCCTTCGGGACTTAGCCCGGATATAGAAACTAGCACAAATGCCTTCGGGACTTAGCCCAGATATAGTCACTAGCACAAATGCCTTCGGATCTTAGTCCGGTTATCATCCGAATAATCATGCACATATATCAATAAATCATAACACATTTATATTTCATTTTCATTACTAGAACTCAAACACATGACACTTTTCAACCTTTACCATTTTCGGCTCAATAGCCACATACAAAGAGCATGATTTTGGTTGGCTTTGTAACATGATCTCTATACACATTCGGCTACCAGTCATAAGTATAACTAATTACCTCGATAAATAATTCAAGTAGAATCATTATATCACCGTTTATTTATTATGCTTATATGTCATGACTTAATCAAATCATAAACTAAGTTCCATTACTGAAAGACTTACCTCGGATGTTGTCGAACGACTTCAACGGCTATTCGATTACTTTTTCCTTTCCCCTATCCAACTTTGATCCTCTAAGCTCTTGAGCTAAATCAAACAATTTACTTCTCAATCAAACACAATCATACGACATTCATATACATTTTAGAACCAATTCATTTGAATCAATTTACCACTTAAGTCTATCACCATTTCACTTTCAAATTTGTGTACTTGGTAAGTCACATTAAACTACTACAAATATAACTTTAATACATATTTACTTTCGAAGGTCTCAATGACACAAGGTGTATACATAAGGCACTAGCATACATATAAGTATATATATATATACTTATGTGGTGTTCATATTTTAGTCGATTACTTAAGTTATGCACAACCACGTATTTATATACACTCTCATATTCATTATTATGAATATTGCCGAATACTTAACACAACTAAGCTAAAAATTACCCAATATCATCTTAATTAACTTCTACTTATACATCAAAATTTCCAATACAAAGTATTTAGCACCTATGCACTTAAACCGGATTAGCAAACACCCATAGACCATGACCGAATGCCATTTAAACACAAGTCAACAAGATCTCATGATTTCAAATCAAACTCTTAACAAGAATGCACAATGCCGAACCCTTAGATGATTAAACATCTAATTTAGACAATTTTAGAACCTCTAAACGGCACTTGCTCAAAACATCAAACAACTACATGTTCGGCTATTACCATAGGTGCATTAGAAATTTATACTATCAATAAGCTCAACTTCTTGCAACAACAATTTCTTCCTCAAAGTTTAAAGGCTAAAATCAAATTATCTCCTCATTAACCATAACCGAATGTGCCATACATCCATCAAGATTCAAGATTTTTGGCATGGGCTAAGTAAGAAACAAAATGATTAACCTAAAACAAGCTTGAATTTCAAAACAAATCTAACACCTTTCACTAACCTTTCTTCTACTTCCATGACCGAAAGTCTCCCCCCTTCTCTTCTTTTCAATTCGGCAAG
Organism: Gossypium hirsutum; assembly: GCF_007990345.1. Lineage (NCBI taxonomy): Eukaryota > Viridiplantae > Streptophyta > Magnoliopsida > Malvales > Malvaceae > Gossypium > Gossypium hirsutum. Next base: position 46,083,263 of record NC_053427.1, read on the forward strand.
GAAGAACAAAGATGAACTTTGTTTTCTTCACCCCCCAATTTTTATTACTTTATTACTAACCCTTTTATTTTATTATTTTTAACACAAATATTAACACAAAATATTTATAATATGTTTTAACCCATAGCATGGCCGGCCACTATCTAAATTTTGGGTAATTTGACATGCAAGTACAAACATTTTCTAACATGCATTAATAGGCCACTTTGACATTTGCCTAGAACAATCCTAAATTTTCTCACACGAGTCCTATTTGATAAATTTCACATACTATATACAAAATTTAAGCATGAAATTTTCACACGTGCATGTTCATATATAATAAGCATTAAATATGACTGTTAATTATTTTCTTATGGCTCGGTTTCGTGGTCCCGAAACCACTTCCCGACTAGGGCCAATTTAGGACTGTCACAACTCTCCCCCACTTAAGAAATTTTCATCCCCGAAAATCTTACCGGTAAATAGGTTTGGGTATCGTTCTTTCATAGAGTTCTCGTTTTCCCAAGTAGCTTCTTCGATCCCGTGTTTGAGCCATAACACCTTTACTAACGGAACCCTTTTGTTTCGTAACTCCTTCACTTCACGAGCTAGGATACGAATCGGTTCTTCCTCATAACTAATATCGGATTGAATTTCAACCTCGGAGGGATTAATTATGTGCGAAGGATCAGATCTGTAACGTCGAAGCATCGAAACATGAAAAACATTATGAATCTTCTCGAGATCAGGGGGTAAAATCAATCTATATGCCACTGGACCAACTCGTTCGGATATTTCATACGGCCCTATGAACCTCGGACTCAGTTTGCCCTTACGGCCAAATCTGAGTATCTTTTTCCAAGGTGAAACTTTAAGAAACACTTTGTCTCCCACCTGATACTCAATATCTCTTCGTTTTAAATCCGCGTACGACTTATGACGATCTGGTGCTGCCTTTAGACTTTCACGAATTATTTTTACTTTCTGTTCAGCATCTTTAATCAAATCAACTCCGAAAATTTTACTTTCACCGAGCTCAGTCCAAAACAATGGTGTACGGCATTTACGACCGTACAAAGCCTCGTAAGGTGCCATCTTAATACTTGATTGAAAACTATTGTTGTAAGCGAATTCAATGAAAGGTAAATACCGTTCCCACGAACCACCAAACTCAAGGATGCAACATCTCAACATATCCTCGAGTATCTGAATTATTCGTTCGGATTGACCATCGGTCTGAGGATGAAAAGCAGTGCTAAAATGCAAATTGGTACCCAAAGCTTCTTGCAATTTCTTCGAAAATCGCGAGGTGAACCTCGGATCTCTATCCGACACAATAGAAATAGGTACCTCGTGTAATCTTACAATCTGAGAAACATACAATTCAGCTAGTTTATCCAGTGAATAATCCGTACGTACGGGAATAAAATGAGTCGACTTAGTCAGTCTATCAACAACAACCTAAATCGCATCTTTCTTACTTGCCGACAATGGCAACCCAGATACAAAATCCATCGTGACTCGATCCCATTTCCATTAAAGTATCATGATCGGCTGAAGTAAACCTGTAGGCACTTGATGTTCCGCTTTCACTTGTTGACATATTAAACACTTCGAAACAAAATCGGAAATGTCTCGTTTCATACCATGCCACCAAAACTGACGTCTCAGATCATTGTACATTTTTGTACTACCCGGGTGGATAGACATTCGGCTACTATGAGCCTCGTTCAGGATCATCGAAATAATTTCTGAATTTCTTGGAACACACAAACGACTTCTGAACCTCAAACAATCGTCATCATCAATTTGAAACTCTGATTCCCTATTCGAAACACATTCAGCCCGTTTTGCGACCAATTCATCATCGACTTTCTAAGCTTCACGAATTTGATGAATCAACAATGGTTTGGCCTTTAATTCTGCTACTAACACATTATCGGATAGAACAGACAAGTGTACATTCATCGTTCGTAAAGCAAACAGTGATTTATGACTTAAGGCATCCGCAACCACATTAGCCTTTCCCGGGTGATAGTCAATGACAAGCTCATAATCTTTTAACAACTCGAGCCAACGTCTTTGTCGCAGATTCAAATCTCTTTGAGTCATCTAATATTTGAGACTTTTGTGATCCGAAAATACATGGCACTTCTCACCAAATAAGTAATGTCTCCATATTTTCAAAGTGAATACGATGGTAGCTAATTCGAGATCATGGGTTGGATAATGTTTTTCATGTGGCTTCAATTGCCTCGACGCATAAGCTACAACTCGACCTTCATGCATCAATACACAACCTAACCCAAGTAAGGATGCATCACTGTAAATGACAAACTCTTTGCCTGATTCGGGCTGCACTAGTACTGGAGCTTCAGTCAAATAAGTCTTTAGTTGATCGAAACTTTTCTGACATTTTTCTGTCCATTCAAACTTAACATCTTTCTGAAGCAGTTTCGTCATTGGTGTGGCTATCATCGAGAAACCCTTTACAAACCGTCTGTAGTAACCAGCAAGTCCCAAAACGCTCCGAACCTCAGTAATATTTCTCGGAGGCTTCCAGTTAAGTATGGCTGAAATTTTGCTCGAATCAACTCGAATACCCGATGCAGATACCACATGACCCAAGAAGCTAACTCTCTTAACCAGAACTCACACTTACTGAGCATATAATTGCTTATCCTATAAAATCTGCAACACTAATCCCAGGTGTTCAGCATGATCGGTTTCATTTCTCGAATAGACCAAAACATCATCGATAAACACAACTACAAACCGATCCAAAAATGGTCTGAAGACCTGATTCATCAAATCCATAAATACTGCAAGGGCATTAGTGAGCCCAGACGGCATCACTAAGAACTCGTAGTGACCGTATCTCGTTCTGAAAGCAGTTTTGGGTATATCCGAATCTCGAATTTGCAACTGATAATAACCCGATCTCAAATCTATCTTTGAAAACACTGAGGCTCCTTTTAGTTGATCAAACAAATCATCAATACGCGGTAACGGATATTTATTCTTTATTGTCACTTTATTCAGCTGACGATAGTCGATGCACAACCTCATGGTTCCGTCTTTCTTTTTCACAAACAATACTGGTGCACCCCAAGGCGAGAAACTTGGTCAAGCGAAACCTCTATCCATCAACTCTTGTAACTGAGCTTTCAATTCCTTTAATTCCGTTGGTGCCATACGATACGGAGCTATCAAAATCGGTGTAGTCCCAGGTACAAGTTCGATGCCAAACTCTACCTCCCGAACAAGTGGTAACCCCGGTAATTCTTCGGGAAAAACATCCGGATATTCACAAACCACTGGTACCGATTCAAGTTTCTTTTCTGGTTCTTTATTATCAAATACGTATGCAAGATACGCTTCACACCCATTTCTCACATATTTTTGAGCTAACATCGAGGATATTATTGTTGGCAATCCATTCAAAACAGTAGACTCGACCCGGATTATCTCATTATTTGCACACCTCAAATCAATAGTCTTACTTTTGCAATTCACAGCTGCATCATGTACGGTCAACCAATCCAAACCGAGAATAACATCAAATTCATCAAATGGTAAAAGCATCAAGTTAGCCGAAAAACAGGAGCCTCGGATTATTAAGGGGCATTTCTTACACACCTTGTCGACAAGCACATAACGACCCAAGGGATTCGACACTCGAATTACGAACTCAGTAGACTCAACAGGTAAAGTCTTACTGGATGCTAAGGTCTCACATACATATGAATGAGTAGAACCAGGGTCAATCAATGCAATCACATTAGTATCAAAGAGAGTGAAAGTACCAGTAATAACATCTGGCGAGGAAGCATCCTCGCGTGCGCGTATAGCATAAGCTCTAGCAAGAGCACGAGCCTCAGATCTGGTTGTAGCATCTCTAGATCCTCTCTGACCGCCACTAGCATTCCCCGTATTTCTAGATGGTCTGCCCCGTGCAGTAGTAGCACCTGGTTTCCCACTCTGATTTACATTTTGTTCAGACAGTCTCGAGCAATCCTTGATAAAGTGGTCAGCTGATCCGCACTTATAACAGGAGCGGTCATGGAATCTACAAGTCCCCAAATGCCATTTACCACATAACTGGCACTCTGTTCTGTCTCGACAATCATTTCCAACACTGGCAACTGAAGTGACTCGTGTACTCACAGGGGGTCGATCACGATCTCGGCTAGAAAAGCCCGAAGTGTCTTTAGACCGGCCTAAATCACCTCTAAATTTCTTCGATGACTGTTGAAAGGGCTTTCCCGAAGATCTCTTACGAAACTCCTTTGCTCCCATATCAGCTTTTCTTTTCTCCTTACTGAGCTCTTCGGCTTTGCAAGCTCGCTCGACAAGTACCACAAATTCTTTGATTTCTAAAATGCCAACATACAGTTTTATATCATCATTCAGTCCATCTTCGAAACGTTTACACATTACAGCTTCTGAAGAAATGCATTCTCGAGCGTACCGGCTAAGCCTTACAAACTTTCGTTCATAATCAGTAACCGACATGGAACCTTGTTTAAGTTCAAGAAATTCTTTCCGTTTTTGATCAATGAATTTCTGGCTGATATACTTTTTTCGAAACTCGGTTTGGAAAAACTCCCAAGTTACTTGCTCTCTGGGCACAACAGAAATCAACGTATTCCACCAATAGTAGGCAGAATCACGTAGCAAGGAGATAGTACACTTTAGGCATTCATCGGGTGTGCAAGATAGTTCATCAAGTACCCGAATAGTGTTGTCCAACCAAAATTCAGCTTGCTCGGCATCGTCGCTGTCTGTAGCTTTAAATTCAGTAGCCCCGTGTTTTCGGATTCTGTCAACTGGGGCTTATTTAACCTTATCTACTTAGTTACCGAAGTTCTCGCAGGTGCAGGGGTTGTGTTAGTCGGGAATGGGGGTTGTGGAACAACCGCATTAGTTCGAATATACTGATTGAACCAACCATTCATCATGCTATAAAAAGCCTGTCTAGCTTCATCATTCTGATTACTAGCAATAGGTTGAGAGTCCACCGGCATTGTCCCTTGCGCGGGCGCAGGCGCTACACTCTCAACATCATCAGCTACCGCTCGGTTGGGATCGGGATCCATTACTATAAGTAAACACATTTTTAACAGTCAAAAATCACCACACTATCAAATAAACACATAATGGCATGTATAGCTAAACCCGAACGTTTTACGGTAGTCCTAGAATCGACTAAACTGTAGCTCTGATACCAATAAAATTGTAACGCCCCATACCCGAGACCGTTGCCAGAGTCAAACACGAGGTATTAACGGACTTAATTCATTTACTTACACAGTTCATTTCGAAATTTCCAGGCAAGCTGGCTAACTGCATCACAGCCACTTTTAAAATCATATCTCGAGTTCCAAAACTCGAAAATTGATTCCGTAAATTTTTCCTGGATCTAGACTCATATATCCATCTACAAATTTTTTTTCTAGAATTTTTGGTCGGGCCAATTAGTACAGTTTATTAGTTAAAGTCTCCCCTCTTTCCGGGTTCGACTACTCTGACCTTCATGCATTACGACTTAGATATCTCCCTGTACAGAGCTTCAATACTTATGACGTTTGTTTCTAATGAAACTAGACTCAAAAAGGAATCTTTTTCATATAAATCATGACTTCTCATTGTCTCTGGTTAATTTATGGTGAATTTCCAAAATCAGAACAGGGGATCCAGAAAATGTTCTGGCCCTGTTTCACGAAAACTTAAACATCTCATAAAATACAGCTCATATGGTCGTTTCGTTTCTTTCATATGAAAATAGACTCATCAAGATTCGATTACATAATTTATTCACTATTTAATTCCATTCCTACTATTTTTAGTGATTTTTCAAATTCACATCACTACTGCTGTCAGCATCTATTCTAAGGTAAATTTTACCCATTTCATAATTTTCCATGAATCAATTAGTAAATTGACATACATTATTTTCAAGTATAATCACGATTAGCCATGACGTACGTAGCACCAATAGGACCATGATTGGCCATTCCAATGGCTAATCATTACCAACATTTCCACACCACTTAATAACCATATCATAAGACCATATATACAAAATGACCATAATGTTATACTCAAAATATACAAGCCATTTTCGCATGGCTATACGAATATACATTACCAAAAGATACTTAATTAACAACAAGGGTCAGCCCTATACATGCCATTATCAAAGTTCAACTAAAGATATACCAAAAGGGCTTAGATAGTGTGGACGACTTCGACTTTCACACTCCCGAGTCCGATAGCTGACGAACAAAATCTATAAAACAAAGAATTAAAGCAACAGAATAAGCATTTTAATGCTTAGTATGTTTTAAGTAATGAAATTATTTACAACTAAGGTATAGCGTTCGTATGACTAAATGAACAATTGCATATACACATATTCCCAAAATTACGTTTACTTCACGCTTCAACCATTATATTCATACACTCAGGATCAAACCTGACTAAAGGCCGGAAGCTTGTTAATCAATTGAGCGAATACTATTTAAAAGGAATCAACCTTTCCAATGCATATACGAAACATACCTTATTGTTTGGATTTATGAGCGTATTAATTGAAGTTATTACAGCAAGATCGCTCATTTCCAAACCCAAGTACCTTCAGGATTTAGCCGGATATAGCAACACATACAAATGCCTTCGGGACTTAGCCCGGATATAATCACTAGCACAAATGCCTTCGGGACTTAGCCCGGATATAGTCACTAGCACAAATGCCTTCGGGACTTAGCCCGGATATAGAAACTACCACAAATGCCTTCGGGACTTAGCCCGGATATAGTCACTAGCACAAATGCCTTCGGATCTTAGTCCGGTTATCATCCGAATAATCATGCACATATATCAATAAATCATAACACATTTACATTTCATTTTCATTACTAGAACTCAAACACAAGACACTTATCAACCTTTACCATTTTCGGCTCAATAGCCACATACAAAGAGCATGATTTTGGTTGGCTTTGTAACATGATCTCTATACACATTCGGCTACCAGTCATAAGTATAACTAATTACCTCGATAAATAGTTCAAGTAGAATCATTATATCACCGTTTATTTATTATGCTTATATGTCATGACTTAATCAAATCATAAACTAAGTTCCATTACTGAAAGACTTACCTCGGATGTTGTCGACCGACTTCAACGGCTATTCGATTACTTTTTCCTTTCCCCTATCCAACTTTGATCCTCTAAGCTCTTGAGCTAAGTCAAACAATTTACCTCTCAATCAAACACAATCATACGACATTCATATACATTTTAGAACCAATTCATTTGAATCAATTTACCACTTAAGTCTATCACCATTTCGCTTTCAAATTTCTGTACTTGGTAAGTCACATTAAACTACTACAAATATAACTTTAATACATATTTATTTTCGAAGGTCTCAATGACACAAGGTGTATACATAAGGCACTAGCATACATATAAGTATATATATACTTATATGGTGTTCATATTTTAGTCAATTACTTAAGTTATGCACAACCACGTATTTATATACACTCTCATATTCATTATTATGAATATTGCCGAATACTTAACACAACTAAGCTAAAAATTTACCCAATATCATCTTAATTAACTTCTACTTATACATCAAAATTTCCAATACAAAGTATTTAGCACCTATGCACTTAAACCGGATTAGCAAACACCCATAGACCATGACCGAATGCCATTTAAACACAAGTCAACAAGATCTCATGATTTCAAATCAAACTCTTAACAAGAATGCACAATGCCGAACCCTTAGATGATTAAACATCTAATTTAAACAATTTTAGAACATCTAAACGGCACTTGTTCAAAACATTAAACTACTACATGTTCGGCTATTACCATAGGTGCATTAGAAATTTATACTATCAATAAGCTCAACTTCTTGCAACAACAATTTCTTCCTCAAAGTTTAAAGGCTAAAATAAATTATCTCCTCATTAACCATAACCGAATGTGCCATACATCCATCAAGATTCAAGATTTTTGGCATGGGCTAAGTAAGAAACAAGATGATTAACCTAAAACAAGCTTGAATTTCAAAACAAAACTAACACCTTTCACTAACCTTTCTTCTCCTTCCATGACCGAAAGTCTCCCCCCTTCTCTTCTTTTCAATTCGGCAACGAAGAACAAAGATGAACTTTGTTTTTTTCACCCCCCAATTTTTATTACTTTATTACTAACCCTTTTATTTTATTATTTTTAACACAAAATATTAACACAAAATATTTATAATATGTTTTAACCCATAGCATGGCCGGCCACTATCTAAAATTTGGGTAATTTGACATGCAAGTACAAGCATTTTCTAACATGCATTAATAGGCCACTTTGACATTTGCCTAGCACAATCCTACATTTTCTCACACAAGTCCTATTTGATAAATTTCACATACTATATACAAAATTTAAGCATGAAATTTCACACGTGCATGTTCATATATAATAAGCATTGAATATGACTGTTAATTATTTTCTTATGGCTCGATTTCGTGGTCCCGAAACCACTTCCCGACTAGGGTCAATTTAGGGCTGTCACAATAGTTGATATGCTTGAGGAAGCAGAAATTGTGCCAAAATCTATGCCAATAGTTTCAGGCACTATTATGTCTTCAGTAAGGGCTTCTTCCTCTTGCACATTACCAGGATCTAAAGGACATACCTACCTTCTAACTACTTGTGAGAGAAATTCTATTCTAGATGCATCTTCTTATACTTCTCAACAAATTTGACAATTTTAGACTTTTATATAAACATGATTCTGAAATATGAGAGATGGATTATAAACCTTTTTATCATAATGATAGATCTCTATAAAGATCAAGTCTCCAATGTCAAATTGGATTCCTACTCCAACCTTCCTTAATAAAGCAACCATCTTCTTGGTTAAATTGTGCCTTTGACTATGGAAGCCAATTCCTTATGGCTATGAAATAGAGTGCAACATAAGTTGGTTCCAAGGTTGATGAATGAAGTTCTAAACCAACTAGCTATGTGAGGTGAACTCTATTGGTAATTTAGGCAGCAATAGTGTCTTCAAATTCCCCAAATTCCACATTCTTGGTGTAAGGATAGTGTAGCGAGTGTCTGATTTGTGCATACCTAAACTTGTACCATTTGCCTTGCACATACACTTTAGGATACAACTTGCTAGTGGGGTCACAAATGCTCTGAAATAGGTTGATGTAGAATTTCAACAAAATCTGCATGACATAAGGCTTGGCAAACTTAGAAGATATCAACATATTTTTCTTCTTCAAAATTGTGTCGATGGCATGATCACCATAAATTTTATCATAGATGTTCTACTCCTTGATAATGTTGCTCTTGGTCAAGGAGGTGAATCTTTTGGTGCTACCAGTGGTGATGTAGATCTGCCATAAGTTTGTTGCAACTCTTCTTTATATTGTTTTCTTTCTTCTTCAAAAAGTTTTTTTTGGGTCAGCATCCATCAAGCCAATAGTTGTTTGCTTCAGAAAGCAAGACAAGTGATTAAGGCATTAGTTAAATATCAATCAAATGGGTCTTTTTCTTTATTTTTCTCTCTAAGATTGTTTCTTTTCATTATTTGATGGAACATACCTTGTAAGAACATTATCATTATTAATGTGAATGAATTTATTTTATTTTGGCTAGTGGAGAATGGTGTCAATTTAAACGATTTAGCGAGGAATCTGAAAAAAAAAAAAGAAGAAAGATAAGAAAAGTGTAACAACCCGTTTTTGGGTCAAATTGGAACAGTGATTCCAAGACCACAAATTTAAAGTAGAAATATTTAATTTTATAATTTCTTTAAGGTCTACAGTATGATTGAATGATTGTGTGGAAATTTCGTTAAGAAATTTTTTCGATAGAAGGTCCAATTTGACTAATAGGACTAAATTGCAATAGGTGTAAATTGTGTGTTCTAGAAGTTAGAGGTGTCTAATTGCTATGAAATTTTAAATTGGAGGTCCTTAAATGATAATTAGACCATTATACTTTAGTTTGGACAAAAATAGACATGGTTAGATAAAATTTCAAAGTTGTAAGTGAAGGGCATTTTGGTCATTTGGTAAATAAAGACAAAAATAACTAATAAAAAGATGTCATCTTCCCCAATTTAGTCCCCCATGGTCGAAAATCACTAAGGGAGACATAGCTAGGGTTTGGCCAACTTCCAAGCTCGATTGTAAGTCTATCTTTATTCTGTTTTTAATGATTTTTATGTTTTTGTAAATGTTGTAACATGATTTAGCTATTCTAGGGACTAATTTGAAAGAAAATCAAAGTATAAAATTTTACGCATATTGAATATTTGGGTATTTTGATGTTTAATGGTAGAAAATGTATGTTTCGTGTTAGATAAACAACATTTACCAAGTGATTTTTGATGAAAATATCAAATAGAGACCTATTTGTAAAAAGTTATAAAATGTGTGTAAAAATTTGAATAAATGAAAATGTGGACTAATATGAGTACTAATAATATTCGGCAAGGCTTGGGTAATGAAAAAATCGAATGAAAATCATTTTATGAGCCTAGGGACAAAAATGTAAAAAGTTAAAAAGTTAGGGGCAAAAATTACATTTTTCCATAAGGTGTTTTTTGGATTAAGTTGAATAATGTTATGATTGAATAAGTTAAATGTGGTTTTATAGATCAAGAAAGACGAGGTTCTGATCTAGACCGGGGAAGGAACAAAGTTGTAGACTAAATCGAACTATTAGCCTTTTTATACCGGGGTAAGTTTGTATTTTAAAAATAAGCTTTCATATAATTGTATTTCATTGTTTTAATATTGCAAGAATTGTATGTTTGATAAATGTAGATGAGCTTAATCCTATGATCAAGTCCGAAGATGAATCGACAAGCAAGAAATCCCGTTTGAACCTTAAGAATAGGGTAGGATACAAGTGACATGTCACTAGGGTCATTATGTGTTATGTGGTCATGTGATTCGGGTGCTGATCTTGTACGTCCTACTGGATACTTGACAGATTTCGTGAGTAGTACCGCGTAGCTACCTTTTAATAGCTAGCTTGTATGAGTAGGCCCGTTGATAGCTCGAGAGCGAGTAACTATGTGATATGAGACTTATGTAGCTTTGGCTACATATGCAGCACTTAGTGTGCAAATTTCCCAAGTATCTGACATTTTTATTCTGAGTGGTTCACATGAACGTCGAAGATGAGAATATGTGTAAGTTCATTTCGAGATGGTTCAAGTGTGTGTGTAAAGCTCATGTTTATTAAATGCTTGAAATGATGAAAATGAGGTAAGTTTTGTGATGAAATGAATTATGATACTATGGTAAATTTACATTTAATTATGTTGTATTGTTTGAATGTTATATGCATGGTAAGTAACCTTATTTCTTGCATACGAGCTTACTAAGATATATAGCTTACTCTGTTTATTTTCCATGTTTTTATAGTGTCGCCAAGCTAGCTTGGATCAGAGATCGTCGGAGACTTGAATCACACTATCAAACTTTTGTTTCGGGTATTGATGATCTTAGTATTTTGAAAGTATGGCTTGTAATTGTCAAAGATTGAGGTGGTATTTGGCCATGTAACTTGGCTAATTTTGATTGGATCCGTTGTAAGCATATATATATTTACGTATGCATGCATGTGCAGTCATCCTTGTGTGATGTGGTCTATGAATGCTTGGTGAATGATGGAACTGTGATTTAAGGCAAGAATGTAAAATGTTTGGTGATATGATCTATGGATGAAATAATAAAATTTTTGTACAATTCGGTATCTTGAAAGTAGTCAATTATGGTTTGATAAATGTTGTGTGTATGATAGATGTTAATAATGTATTGGCTTGTGCTGGTCATAAATGTGGATGTTTTGGTTGCCACAGTATGTTATGTTTTGTGCCTTCGATTTGGTGTACGTGTACGTGTGAATAAGGGTGGCAAATGGCTTGGAAAATAGCCTTTATTTTGTCCACATGGATAGACACACGGGCGTGTGTGTAGGCCGTGTGTGACACATGGTCTGCCACATAGGCGTGTGTTCTAGTCTTGTGTTCCTTGCACCTTAATTTTTAGAAACAAAATGCTCAGAATTGAGCACACGGGCGTGTTTCTCAGCCGTGTCATCGGGCGTGTGTCCTGGGCGTGTGAAGTCTACACCTATTTTATGAATTTCTACATGGCCTAGCACACGGGTGTGTTGCTTGTCCGTGTGACCTCAATTGGTTCATGGGTTACAAGTTAGAGAGTTATACGGGGTCAGGACATGGGCATGTGTGACCACATGGCCTGATCACACGGGCGTGTTCCATATCCACAAGAGCATATGTCCCCTGTTTAATGGAAAAATTTTCTAAGTTTGTAAAACCTTCTAAAGTTTTTGGTTTAGTCTCGGACCACTCCCAAAGCATGTTTTGGGTCTCGTAGGCTTGGAATAGGAACTTTATGATTAATTTCAAATGGTTTTAATTTGGATGAAAATTTATGAATCTAAGTTGTATGATTATTTGTGATGTGATTTTGGTAATGCCTCATACCTTCTCCGGCATTGAATAGGGGTGTTATATTTAGTGGTATCAGAGCTATGGTTTAGTCGATTCTCGACTAATGTAGCAAGTGTAAGAGTCTAGCTATACATGCCATATATAAATTTTAATAATGTGACAACTCTTGACAATTTAAACTATGTTTTCATATAGTAAATGAATCCTGACCGAGAAGTGGCTGATAACGTTGAGAGTAATGCGCCGGCTCCCGCTCAAGGGACCGCACCATCTGAAAGTAGACCAGTGATGATTAGTCAAGGAGGAGAGGCTAGAGAAGCCTTCTTCCAAAGGATGAAAGAGTGGTTTGCTGAGTTTGTTTGGACAAATTCGGCTGCCCAACATCCTCCACCCCCACCTAACCCTCAACTGGTTTTCGTAGCTCCCCAAGGTATGGATTTGGTAAGACTGAACAAGCCTCCAGTCGATAAGATTTGAAAGCAAAGGGCTGAAGAATTTAGAGCAAATGTCGATGATGATCCTAAAATAGTAGAATTCTGGTTTGAGAACTCTATTCGGGTATTTGATGAGCTTTCTTGCACCCTGGATGAGTGGTTGAAATGGACTATATCACTTCTGATGGATACGGCGTAATAGTGGTGGAACACTCTTATATCTGTGGTACTGAGGGAAAGAGTTACTTGAGACTTCTTCCAAGAGGAATTTAGAAAGAAGCACATCAATCAACGATTCATTGATCAGAAACGTAAAGTGTTCTTAGAGCTGAAATAGAGTCATAGGACTGTGACTGAATACGAACAAAAGTTTATTAGGCTCAGTAAGTATGCTCAGGAATGCGTCTCGATATAGGCTATTATGTGTAAAAGATTCGGAGACGGACTGAATAAGGATATCAGACTGTTAGTTGGAATTTTAGAGTTGAAAGAATTTGTTGTGCTAATCGAACGAGCTTACAAGGCCGAGGAGTTGAGTAAGGAAAAGAAAAAAGTTGAGTTTGAGACTAGAGATTTGATGAAGAGGCTAATGAATAAGCCATTTCAATCTTTGTCAAAGAAATCAAGAGATTTGTATGCTCAATTGGATGCTTCAGATGGGTATCCCAACAGAGATCGTGGGAAGCAATATTCGGGCTCTAAGGCCCAAACTACATCCATAGCGAGCATTGGTAATGCTGGGTCTAATAAGCATGAGTGCCAACACTGTGGTAGATGACATCTCAGTGAATGTAGGATGAATAATTGAGCTTGCTTTAGATGTGGCTCCCAAGATCACTTCATTCAGAATTGCCTTGAAATGGCTGAAAAGGATAATTTTCAGAATACAAGATCAAGTAATATTGTTGCTAGAGGGAGGCTAGTGAGAAATACGGGAAATGGAACCAGTAGCAGAGGAGTATCCAAAGACTTAGCTGTGAGATCGAAAGCTAGTGCACCTGCGAGAGCTTATGCTATCCGTCCTCGTAAGGATGTGTCCTCCCCCGATGTGATCACTAGTACATTTTCTCTTTATGATACTAAAGTAATTGCATTAATTGATCCTAGATCGAGTCATTCCTGTATTTGCATGAATTTGGTATCTAGTAAGAACTTGTCTGTTAGGTCTACTGAGTTTGTGATTAAGGTGTCGAACCCTTTAGGCAAATATGTTTTAGTTGATAAAGTTTGCTAAAGTTGTCCTTTAATGATTCAGGGTCACTGTTTTCTAGTTGACTTAATGATTTTTTCATTTGATAAGTTTGATGTGATTCTTGGAAAGGATTGATTAACTCTACATGATGTAACATTGAATTGTAGACCAAAAGTTATTGAATTCAAATGTCAAAACAATGAAACTCTTCGGGTTGAGTCAGATGAGTTACCTATGGTGATTTCATCAATGTCTACTCAGAGGTATATAAGGAAAGGTTGTGAAGCTTATCTTGCATATGTGCTGAACATGAAAGAGTCTAAATTGAAGATCGAATTTGTGCCGGTAGTTTGTGAATATCTGGATGTGTTCCCAGAAGAGTTGCTAGGGTTACCACTGGTCAGAGAAGTGGAGTTTGCTATTGATTTAGTACTGGGGACTACACTAATATCGATAGCTCCGTATAGAATGGCTTCAACCAAGTTGAAAGAATTGAAGTCTTAGTTACAAGAGTTGACAGACAAGGGTTTTACGAGACCGAGTTTTTCTCCCTTGGGTGCATTGGTATTATTCATCAAGAAGAAAGATGGATCCATGAGACTTTGTATTTATTATCGTCAACTCAACAAGGTTACGATAAAGAACAAGTATCCTTTACTAAGGATTGATGATTTGCTTGACTAGTTGAAAGGGACAACAGTGTTTTCGAAGATGGATTTGAGATCCGGCTACTATCAGTAGAGAGTTAAAGACAAGGATGTGTCTAAAACCGCATTCAGAACGAGGTATGGGCATTATGAATTTCTTGCTATCCCTTTTGGATTAACTAATGCTCCTATTGTTTTTATGGATTTCATGAATCGGATCTTTCGATTATATTTAGACAAGTTTTTAGTTGTGTTCATTGATGATATTTTGATTTATTCCCGAGATGAGTCTGAGCATGCTGAACATTTCAGAATTGTATTGAAGACTTTGAGAGATAAGAAGTTGTTTGCTAAGTTTAGCAAAAGTGAGTTTTGGCTCCGAGAAGTCAGATTTTTAGGACATATTGTCTCCGTGGAAGATATAAGGGTTGACCCGAGTAAGATTTTGGCAATTGTTGATTGGAGACCACCGAGGAATGTAACCGAGGTTAAAAGGTTTTTTGGCTTATTCAGGTATTATCGACGATTTGTCAAAGTATTTTCGATGATCGCAACACCTATGACAAGATTGTTGCAAAAAAATGTTAAGTTTGAATGGTCAGAGAAATGCCAAAAGAGCTTTGAGCAATTAAAAGCGTTATTGACTGAGGCACCGGTATTAGTGCAACCTAAATCAGGAAAAGAGTTTGTGACTTTCAACGACGCATCATTGAACAGTATTGGATGTGTGTTGATGCAAGAGGGCAAAGTGTATGCCTCAAGACAACTGAAACAGCACGAAAAGAATTATCCGACGCACGACTTAGAATTGGCTGTCATTGTGTTTGCTTTAAAGATTTGGAGACACCATTTATTCAGGAAA
Source organism: Gossypium hirsutum (assembly GCF_007990345.1). Lineage (NCBI taxonomy): Eukaryota > Viridiplantae > Streptophyta > Magnoliopsida > Malvales > Malvaceae > Gossypium > Gossypium hirsutum. Next base: position 46,098,905 of record NC_053427.1, read on the forward strand.
AGTGACACATCTTTACCAACCAGAATAGGTTAAAATACTTGATGACTTAAAAGAATTTGAATTTGTGAAAATAGAGATGGCTCGAATTGTTGAAAGACTATGAGTTAATAATCAATTATCATCTGGGAAAGGCGAATATGGTCGCTGATGCTTTGAGTAGGAAATCTTTGTTTGCTTTGAGAGCAATGAATATGCAACGACTTTATCTAATGATGGTTCGATTATAGCTGAGTTGAAAGCTAGGCCGGTATTTCTTCAACGAATTTGCGAAGCTTAGAAAAGTGACAAAGAACTTCAAGCTAAAAGAGTTCAGAACGAATCGGCTAGTGATTCAAATTTTCAAATTGGGGCTGATGTTTGTTTGATGTTCCAAGGTAGGATTTGTGTACCGAGAGATACCGACCTTATTTAGAAAATTCTTCACGAGGCACACAGTGGTTGTCTGTCTGTTCACTTAGGAAGCACGAAGATGTACAATGATTTGAAGCCATTATATTAGTGGTCAAGTATGAAAAGAGATGTTTCTGAGTTTGTATCGAGATGTTTGATTTGTCAACAAGTAAAGGTCGAACACCAAGTACCTTAGGGATTGCTTTAGCCTATGATGATTCCCGAGTGGAAATGGGATAGAATTATGATGGATTTCGTAACTGGACTACCTCTAACTCCAAAGAAGAAAGGTTCTATTTGGGTCATTGTTGATAGATTGACGAAATTGACTCATTTTATCCTGGTACGTACTGACTATTCACTTGACAAGCTAGCTGAGTTGTACATAGCTGAGATTGTTAGATTGCATGAGGTGCCTATTTCTATTATTTCGGATAGAAACCCGAGATTTACTTCACGATTTTAGAAGTTGCAAGAAGCTTTGGGCACAAAGTTGAATTTTAGTACTGCATTTCATTGGCAGATCGAAGATCAATTGGAAAGAATGATTCAGGTTCTCGAAGATATGCTTCATTGTTGTGTATTAGAGTTCGAAGGTAGTTGGGAAAAATATCTACCTTTAGTCGAATTTACTTACAACAATAGTTTTTAGTCAAGTATAAAGATGGCACCATATGAGGCATTGTATGGTTGCAAGTGTCGAACTACGTTGTACTGGACCGAGCTTAGTGAGAGATAGATTCATTGATTTGGTTAGAGAAACCAAAGAAAAAGTGAAAGTAATTCGTGATTGTTTGAAAGCAGCTTTGGATAGACAAAAATCGTACGCGGATTTGAAATGAAAGGAAATTGAATTTCAAGTTAGTGATAAGGTATTTCTAAAAGTTTCTGTGGAAGAAAATTCTTAAATTCAGTCGCAAGGGTAAACTGAGTCCACGTTTTATTGGTCCATATGAGATTATTGAAAGGATAGGGCCAGTGTCATATCAACTAGCCTTGCTGTCAGACTTAGAAAGGATCCATAATGTGTTTCATGTGTCTACGTTGTGCCGTTATCTATCAGATTCTTCACACATAATTTCACCAACTGAGGTTTAGATTTGACCCGATATGACTTATGGTGAAGAACCGATCAACATTTTAGCTCAAGAGGTTAAACAGTTAAGAAATAAAAGCATAGCTCAAGTGAAAGTTTTGTGGCAACGACACGGGGTCGAAGAGGCTACGTAGGAACCCGAGGAAGCTATGAGAAAACAGTACCTAAACCTCTTTTTCGGTAAGATTTTCGGGGATGAAAATCTCTAAAGGGGGAGAGTTGTAATAGCCCATTTTTGGGTCAAATCAGAACAGTGGTTTTGGGATCACAAATCCGAAATAGAAATATTTAATTTTATTATTCCTTTAAGGTCTACAGTATGATTGAATGATTGTTTGAAAATTTCGTTAAGAAATTTTATCGATAGAGTGTCCAATTTGACTAATAGGACTAAATTGCAATATGTGCAAAATTTATGTTCTAGAAGCTAGAGGTGTCTAATTGATATGAAATTTTAAAATGGAGGTCCTTAAATGGTAATTAGATCATTATACTTTAAGTTGGACAAAAATGGACATAGTTAGATAAAATTTCAAAGTTTTAAGTGAAGGGCATTTTGGTCATTTGGTAAGTAAAGACAAAAATAACTAATAAAAAGATGTCATCTTCCCCAATTTAGTCCCCCATGGTCAAAAATAACTAAGGGAGACATAGCTAGGGTTTGGCCAACTTCCGAGCTCGATTGTAAGTCCGTCTTTGTCCTCTTTTTAATGATTTTTACGTTTTTGTGAATGTTGTAACTTGATTTATCTATTCTAAGGACTAATTTGAAAGAAAATCGAAGTCTAAAATTTTACTCATGTTGAATATTTATCTATTTTGATGTTTAATTGTAGAAAATGTATGTTTGGTGTTAGATAAATAATATTTACCAAGTAATTTTTGATAAAAATGTCAAATAAAGACATATTTGTAAATGTTGTAAAATGTGTATAAAAATGTGAATAAATAAAAAATGTAGACTAATATGAGTACTAATAATATTCGGCTAGGCTTCAGTAATAAAGAAATCGAATGAAAATCATTTTACGAGCCTAGGGACTAAAATGTAAAAAGTTGAAAAGTTAGGGAAAAAATTACATTTTTTCCATAAGGTGTTTTAGGATTAAATTGAATAATGTGATGATTGAATAAATTAAATGTGGTATTATAGATCAAGAAAGACGAGGTTCTGACCTAGACCGGGGAAAGAACAAAGTTGTAGACTAAATCGAACTATTAGCCATTTTGTATCGAGGTAAGTTTGTATGTTAAAAATAAGCTTTAATATGATTGTATTTCATTGCTCTAATATTACATGAATTGTATGTTTGATAATTGTGGATGAGCTTCATCTTATGATCGAGTCCGAAGACTAATCGACAAGCAAGAAATCCCGTTTGAACCTTAGGCATAGGGTAGGATACAAGTGACATGTCACTAGGGTCATTATGTGTTATGTGATTAGTTGATCCGGGTGCTGGTCTTGTACATCCTACCGGTGGCTGAGTATACCGGCATATGTTGCAGATACTTGACAGCTTGTGTGAGCAACACTGCGTAGCTACGTCTTGACAGGCAGCTTGTGTGAGCAGGCCCATTGATAGCTTGAGAGCGACTAACTATGTGATACGAGACTTGGGTAGCTTTGGCTACATATGTGGCACTTAGTTTGCAAATTTCCCGAGTATCCAACATTTTTATTCTGAGTGGTTCACGAGTACGTCAAAGATGAGAATATGTGTAAGTTCATTTCGAGATGGTTTAGGTGTTTGTGTAAAACTCATGTTTATTAAATGCTTGAAATGATGAAAATGAGGTAAATTTTGTGATGAAATGAATTATGATACTATGGTAAATTTACACTTAATTATGTTGTATTATTTGAATGTTATATGCATGGTAAGGTTGCTTATTTCTTGTATACGAGCTTACTAAGCTATATAGCTTACTCCGTTTATTTTCTATGTTTTTATAGTGTCGCGAAGCTAGCTCAGATCAAAGACTGTCAGAGACTTGAATCACACTATCAAACTTTCATTTGGGTATTGATGATCTTAGTATTTTGGAAGTATGGCATGTATAGGGACTTGGTCATTTTGTTATATGGTCATTGTGTTTTGGCCAAAAAAGTTGGCTAGTAATTGTCAAAGGTTGAGGTGGTATCTGGCCATGTAACTTGATTGAATTGGTTGTAATCATATATATATATGTATGCATGCATGTGCAATCATCCTTGTGTGATGTGGTCTATGAATGCTTAGTGAATGATGGAATTGTGATTTAAGGCCTGAATGTGAAATGTTTGGTGATATGATCTACGGATGAAATAATAAAATTTTTGTACAATTAGGTATCTTGAAAGTAATCAATTGTGGTTTGATAAATGTTGTGTGTATGATAGATGTTGATAATGTATTGACTTGTGTTGGTCATAAATGTGGATGTTTTGGTTGCCTGAGTATATTTTGTTTTGTGCCTTTAATTTGGTGTAGGTGTAGGTGTGAATAAAGGTGGCAAATAGCCTTTATTTTGTCCTCATGGGTAGACACGCGGGCGTATTTCTAGGCCGTGTGTGACACATGGTCTGCCACATGGGCGTGTGTTCCGGTCATGTGTCCCCTACATCTTAATTTTGAGAAACAGAATGGTCAGAATTGAGTACACGAGCAAAGACACAGGCGTGTGTCTCAGCCGTGTGGATGACATAGCCTTAGGCACGAGTGTGTGTCCTGGGCATGTGCAGTTTGTACCTATTTTATGAAAATTAATTTTCTACACGGCCTAGCACACGGGCGTTTGACTTGGCCGTGTGGCCTCAATTTGCTCATGGGTTACAAGTAAAAGAGTTACACGGGGTAGGATACGGGCGTGTGTAACCACATGGCCTGATCACATGGGCGTGTGTCCCCTATTTAGTAGAAAATTTTTCTAAGTTTGTAAAAGTTTCTACAGTTTTCAGTTTAGTCCCGGGTTGTAACAGCCCGATTTTAGGCCTAGTCAGAAAAGTGGTTTCAAGACCACTAAATTGGGGTTGGAGAATTATTTTTGTTATATTATTTTATCTGTCGTGGCATGATTATATGAGAGTATGAAAATTTTGGTGAATTAATTTTAGTGATTGCATGCTTAATCGGGAAAAAGGACTAAATCCCATAAAGGGTAAAAGTTCTATTTTACTTGATAGACATACCAAATAGCTAGAGAGCCATGATTGGAGGTATTTAAAGGGCAATTAGACCCCCCTCCAAGAGGCATGGCCGGCCACAAGGACAAGGAATTCAATAGGTCAAATGGTTAGGTAATTTGATGACCTAATTTTGACTAGAATAAAAATAAAATAAAGAGAAAAGATATCATATTTTTTCTACCATCTTCTCCACCAAAAATTCAGCCATTGTAGGGGGTTTTGAGCTTCAAAAAATGCAGCCGCTCTCTACTCTTACAAGTAAGTGGCTTTGATGGCTTTTCTTGAAAATTTTTACATTTTTAGAACCCTTGTAGCATGAGCTTTCAAATGAGGGGACTATTTTGCAAAATGGTTGAAAGTCTAGGGTTTTTCCATGATAGTAGAATGTTGTTTTCTGAAATTTTATGGGAGAAAATGAACCATGGTTGTGAAATAAATAACTTTTGTGAAGAGATTTCTCATGAAAACCCTAAAAAGGACCATTTTACATAAGTTGTAAAATAGGCGATAAATGTGTGACATATTGATAATTTTGGGCTGCTTCTAGTCTAAAAAGTAATCGACTAGGCTTAAGATATGAAGAAATTCAATAAAAATCGATTTTCGGACCTAGGGGTAAAATGGTCATTTTGCAAAAGTCTAGAGGCAAAATGGTCATTTTGCCCAATTTTAAATTGTTGAGCATCTAGATTAATAAAATGATTAAATTCATAAATTTTTATCGTTCTAGATCAAGAATTATAAAATCTGGGCCTAGACCGAGGAAAAGCGAAGCAAGTGGGCTAAGCTGAACTAATCGTCTACATTTTGTAATCCAATGTAAGTTGTATGTAAATAATACAACTACATTGTTATTATATGTGCTTAAATTGAGATAACATGAATTGCTTGTTTGTGGAAATAATCATGTATGATGAATATTGAGATAGTAGGACTTTCGTTTGAACCTTAGGAAATAAATCGGATATTTAGGCTAGGACATTCGAGATATTGTGTGCTAGTGTAAGACATGTCAGGGACATGCATCGGCCACATTATAAGAGCTAGTGTAAGACCATGTTCGGGACATGGCATCGGCATTGAGATGAGAACTAGTGTAAGACATGTCTAGGACATGTATTGGCCTCGAGATGTAAGCCACTGTAAGACATGTTTGGGACATGCATCGGCTACGAGATGTGTCAATGGAAAACCATGTCTGGGACATGGCATCGGCACGTATAGAAGTGTCAGTGTAAGACCATATCTGGGACATGGCATCAGCACGGATATGTATGAGCTAGTGTAAGACCATGTCTGGGACATGGCGTCGGCCTCGATTTCTATAGTCAATGTAAGACCATGTCTGGGACATGGCGTCGACATGATGGATGAACCAGTGTAAGACCATGTCTGGGACATGGCATCAGCATTATACCCTATGTTGAGGTTGAATGACTATCCAATAGTATTCCAAATGGTTCAACAGTGAGAGTTATAGTTTAAGTTAAACGAGAAAAGTATAACCATGTTGTGAGTGATATAGGTACCTAAATGAAATGCATGAGATGTGAGCTTAGTATATGCTATGTGAATTGTGTTGGATAGTGACGAGTAAGTTGTGCTTATGGCTATTTTAGCCTTATGAGCATGATGATGAATGGTAAAGTTGTCGTTACATTTATTTTCATGCAACTTACTAAGCTTTAAGCTTACCCTAGTTCTTTTCATTTTCTTATAGTACCGCCTAATTAGCTCGTGGATCAACGGACGTCGGAGGCATCGATCACACTATCAATCGAAGCACTTGGTATAGTTAGATCTATTTATTTTGATTATGGCATGTATAGGATACTGACTTTAGAATTTTGTGTCATTGTTAATTGGCCAAACATGTTGGCTTGCTTTAGCATTTTGATTCATTTTATATAAGGCCCCGGAAATGGCTAAAGTTGAAAGTTGTTATATGAATACAAGAAGTTATTTCATGAATGGGTAATTTGTTGGTTGTTTTAGTAAATATGAAATGTGTAAAGGCCTTAGATGTGGTTGTTGGATTGGAGAATCATTTTATTATGGTCCTTAGCATGATAGATGTTGTTATTTTGTGTATTAGGGTGGCAAAGGGCTTGGTAAATAGCCCTATGTTGTCTACACGGGTAGAAACACAGGCGTGTGTCTAGGCCGTGTGTGATACACAGCCAGCCTCATGGGCGTGTTGTCGTCCGTATGTCCCCTGCACGTAAAAATTTCAAGTCAGTATGCATGGTAGTAAACACACGGGTAGAGACACGACCGTGTGTCTCAGCCGTGTGAAGGGCACGGCCTAGCACACAGGCGTGTGCCTTAGCCGTGTGACCCTTAAAGATTGTTGACGTCAGAAACAGAATGTCAAGAGTTTTAGACACGGGCTAGGACACGGGTGTGTCATGGCCGTGTGAGAGACACGGGCCATGGACACGGGCATGTGTCAGGCTATGTGAAAACCCCTATATGTTTGAATTTAGAATTTAATTCACATGGGCGTGGGACACAGGCATGTCCCTAGAAGCTTAGGTCGTGTGTGTCCTACGGGCCATCAGCACTGCCGTGTTATAATGAACACACGGGTGTGTTACCCTTCTATACAGGCGTATGCCCTGTTTCAAAGGTCATTTTTATTAAGTCGGTTTAAGGACTCGAGTTGGTTCCGAATGGTTTCCAATGAGAGTTTGAGGCATCGTAGGTCCACATTAAGGAGTTTTAAACAAGGTTAGAAAAAGTTTTAAATTTGACCAAGTCTTGGTGACTCGAAAATGATTGTATGCATGTGATTAAGTATGGTAATGCCTCGTGCGCAGTCCCGGCCTCAGACTCGGGTAATGGGTGTTACACGGACCACTCCTAAAGCATGTTTTGAGCCTCGTAGGCTTGTAATAGGGACTTTATGATTAATTTCATATGGTTTTAATTTGGACGCAAATTTATGACTCGGAATTGTATAATTGTTTGTGATGTGAGTCCAGTAATGCCTCGTACCCAGTTCCGGTATCAAATATGGGTAAGGGGTGTTACAAAAAGTCTAATGTTTTTTATCAATGATTTTCATTGCACTTGTGATAGTTTGCAATAAATGATGAATGTAGCGAAAATAACTTGAGATAAAGTGGTAAAACCCTTAATAGTGATGATGACAAATGGAAATGTTTCAAAGGAGCACTTGGGGCACTTGATGGAGCACATATCTAATAATCGTTCCAATAGAAGATCATATTAGATATAGAAATAGAAAAGGAATCCTTAGTATGAATGTCTTGGAAAGCTGTGATGACAAATTGAGATTCATTTTTGTGTTACCAGGATGTGAAAGTTCTGCAATTGACTCTTGAATCCTACAAGATGCTTTAAATAGACATTTTGGCCTAAAAATACCATTAGGTAAGTATTTATATTTTTTTCTAAAATGATCTTTTTGGTTTTGTTTGTTCTTTTTACTTACAATATAATTTTATACGTAGATAAGTATTTTCTTATTGATGTGAGATATACAAATGGTCCAGGATTGATATCTAGAAGAGGCACACAAAATGAGAGATATCGTGGGCAACAAAATGTGAATGTGAAATATTGTGAGCAATAAATAATGAAACGTATAATTTAAAATTAATTAAAAATAACACATGAAATATCACTAGAAAACAATTTAATTTTAAGGACATTTATTATGGGGGATTTATAAAAGTGCCTCTATAGAATTATTATATTTTTTCCTGGCCCAAATGAATCTGCCTGTGATTGTCCTATTATTTTTCTCTAATTATTATATCTGTTGCTCACGATGTCTCTCATTTTGGGCGTCTCTTCTATATTTTTGTGCGTCTCTTTTAGATTGCTACACTTCTGTTATTAGTTTTGGCGATTTTCATTGTTTATTTTCTTTATTTTCTGTTTTGTTTGCTCCATTTTGTAAACGCAAAAAGTTAAAATGATGATATTATAATTTGCTAAGATTAACATCGAGATTAATCGTAAGCAAGTGAGATTTGTCTTCTTCCTTTGAATAAAATAGTAAAAACTTATATAACCGACCATGTTTAATTATAATAAGCTAGGATGTTAATTGCAGTAGACAAGTTGTTTGCACGACATGATGCCATGCTGCTTGAAGCAAGACTAGTTAAAGCTTTCTTTGTCTACTCTATGCCAACCTTTGTCATCTATATGTTCACCGGCACAAAACAAAACATACCTTGTAAGAACAAGGTTATATATCGGTATGTTTATGGACTTTGCCTTCCTTCGATACGGAATAGCTTAAATGAGTTCGTCAAAAGGTATTCTATTGTAAAACTCACTCCCTTTTGGTTGCAGGACTATGTGCCACATTCTCAATAGAAATTGTTATTCTTCGCTTCGTTGCAAACAATATCGAATAGGTAACATGGATGATAAATCTAGCTAGGTCTCTCTATGTGCTCATTGCTTTCATTCAACTTCTACACACCACTTGCACATACAGATATGCCTAAAAAACACAGGAAATTTGTGCAGACTTATGGATTGCTTGCTTTCTTTGCTAGGGACTTATGGTCACATTTCCTTAAATTTTGTTTCTCTGATAGAGAAGTTTTAAGCAATTGAGAAGATGAGATAAATAAATCAAATATGACATTCATGATCTCGTTTGATGTTTTGCAGCACAGGATGACAATGATCGTATGGCTTATTGGCTATCCAATACATCTGCTTTGTTGTTTTTGCTTCAAAGTAGTCTGAAATCCTCTGGTCCAATTGCAGCACAGAAACCTCCTCCAACATCTGTTAAATCCTGGATTGCTTTTAGTTTTTTGTTCGAATTGGGTGTTTGCACTTGTTGCTATTTTATTTTAGGTTGAATGCATAACATATAAAATGTGCATGACAACTCCGGCCCATTGCATTTTTCATTTTTACCCATTGTTTCATTTCTTTCGGTATGTGCAAGTGTTGAAGAGCTAAAGAATTAGCACTGCGGCAATCCGTACGGGATATCAAAAGGAACAAGCACAAAACTTGCTGCTTTACCAAGAATGACACTACCAAACCTTGGGTTAGAATCTGAAAACGATTCCTAAGCGAGTAGCCAAGTGGTTTCCAACATATATGCACATGATCCATCCCCTGATACCTCGAAGGATACCAAAACCACTACTTCATGCCTCTCAAATCCTGTAAAGGTTCAATCGGATTCAGGGTCTGTTTCCCTTAACCTGACTCTACTAATTCCAAAATGTTACCATTTTGAGGAATATAAAAGTAGAACAACAATTTCACTTTAATAAATAAATATGTAAATTAACACATTAATATAATATGAGTATGACTTTTGCCGACACTTATAAATGCTTCAAAAAAAGTATATGCGAATATATTTAAATTTAGGGTAAATTATACCCATAGTTATTTTTGTTTCTTTCAAGATACATTTTAATTACTTATGTTTGAAATATTACTTTTTAGTCACTTACGTTATCGTATCGTAATATTTTAGTTATTGAGCCGTTAATTGTCGTTAACGATGTAAACAAAAAATTTAGGTTAAATTGTACAATTGATCTCCATATTTTTTCGTTTTGAGCAATTTAATTTTTTCTTTTATGTTCTTTAACTTTCATTTTTTTTCCCATTCTTTCCTACTTCTTCCTCTATTTTCTTACCTTCTTCATTTCTTTTAACATATTAGGAAGTCGAATTGACATTGAAGAAAAAAGCATGATATGGGTTTATGGGTTTTGGTTATAGGCAATGACGTCTTTCAATTTTCTGCTTTTAACACCCCAAACCATATCCAACGCCAGAATAGGGTTACGAGACGTTACCGAATAACACATCCCATTAACATATATTTATACATTCATTATCAAAAACCATTCGCAAGCATTCACATTGTGCCTTATAAGGTTCTACGAGACCTTAAAACATGCTTAAGAGTGGTTCGGGACTAAACCGATCACATATAAAAATTTCCAAACACTTAGAAAAATTTTACATTCATAGGTCACACGCCCATGTAAGCAAGCCATGTGCCTCACACGGCTACTGGACACACCCGTGTCCTAGACCGTGTGAAAACAGAGCATACATACTGACTTCCACCACACGGCCGGAGACATGCCCGTATGTCTTGGCCGTGGGAAAACTGGAGGGGTTACTGACTTGGGTCACACGGCCAACCACACACCCGTGTGTCTAGCCCGTGTACCCGTCGAAATGGCCACACACACCCATATGCCAAGGCTGTTTGCCTCACACGGTCACCAAACACACCCGTGTGTCTAAGCTATCCTTGAGACTGACTTAAATTCGTAGGGCTATCCCAGGGAACACAGGTTGTGTAACATGACCATGTGTCGCACACAGCTGAAACACACACCCGTGTCTCTGCCCATGTGGACAAAAATAGGCCATTTGTAAAGCCAATTTTCCACCCTATTCTCAATTACACAAAGCAACCAAAATAGCACCATTTCAATACATCTTTAAGCAATCAGAAACATGCCAATTCATACTCATGTCATGCCATCTATCATCAACCAATTCAACTACTCATTTCCACATTCAAAACCTATCAAATTATTATACCAAAATTCATCACATTAACATCTATTCCATATCACAAAACACATCATTAAACTATATCAACAACAAATGCAAACATAGCAAAATAAGCCAACATAAAAGGCATTATATACATCACATACTTATCACTTGACAACATATAAATCAAGCCAAATTCAACTTCATAAACAACACCGTTTACAAGCCACATCTCATGACTAAATTCACAACTCAAAGCATACTCAAAATGACACTAGCCTATACATGCCATATACCATATATACAAGCTTCAAAAGTACCAACAAGATGATTGATAGTGTGATGACGTTTCCTGATGATCCCCGAATCCAAACTAGCTTCGATGATTTATAACACATAGACAAATATCACGCAGTAAGCTTCATAGCTTAGTAAGTTCGAACCAAATATACTCAACAGTTCATATAATACAAAACATCAATTAATAAACACATATTAGTTTTTATATCATCATTCAATTCTAATCCACCACCATTTAACATGTATATACAAATTCATCAAGCCTCATACACATAGTATCAATTACCACATAGGTATCGTACATACCTGAACTTTCTTGAATTTATTTATTTCATTCTCACCTCTTTTTTCAATACATTAATTCATTCAAATGTCTTTCAATGCTCTAAGAATTCGCACACTTAGTACATTAGTGATTAGCCGAAGTTATAACGATATCGCACACTTAGTGCCATCACATTAAACCGAAGCTATCTTGGTATTGCACACTTAGTGGCCCATATACCCAAAGTTATTCCAATTCGCACACTAAGTGCTATTTATAGCCGAAGCTATTTTGAAATGCACATTAAGTGCCAAACATTGTCGATTTATCGTCGTACGCAATCTTAATCACATATATACAATTTATGCATTATTAAAGCATTAAAAAACATAATTGTAACTTTATATATCACGTACGAACTTAGCTCGTACTCAGAATTGACGAATCAGATCAATTACTCGATAACCTTTGATTTTCCTCGATCTAAATCCGAATTCTTTCTTCCTTGATCTATATGTATTCAAAATTAACCCATTTAATCACCAATTCATTCAATTTAATCCAAAAACACATATTTTAACATTTTAGCATTTTAGCCCCTAAAGTTACACATTTATTCAATTTAGTCCCTATTTCACAAAAACACAATTTACACAAAATTTAATTTCACCCAAGCCTAGCCGAATTTCCTATGGACCCCTAGCCACCTAAAAATTTCATTTATTTCACAATTTAACCCCTCAATTTACACTTTTCTCAAATTAATCCCTATTTAACATTTTTGTCAAAAAATCACTTTATAAAACATGTATATCAAGCACCAAGCTTTCACTTTTCATCATCAGACATCATAGAGCTCAAGCATTCATCAATGGAAACTTTAAAAATTATCAACACTTTTAAAAATTGAAGCATGGGCTAACTAGAACTCAAAGCAACGATCACAAAAACGTAAAAATCATCAAAATCTGACCAAAATTCATACCTTAATCAAAGATTTAAAGAGCATAACCCTAAAATGCTTCAATGGATGTTTCTATTCTCAATATTCAGTTGAAGCTAGTAAAGATGACAACCATTTTACATTTTTGTTTTATTTTATTACACAGAATACATAATTTAATTTATTAACCTTTAATTAAAACATTAAAAATCGCATAATTCAAGGCCATTTATGTCAAGTTCCACTATCAATGGTCTATTTTCAACATAAGGACTCTCATTTAATAAGCCATGACAATAGACACCATTATCATATAGAATGCAACTTTTGTATTTTACGCGATTTAGTCCTTTTTCTCGAATTGAGCTATTAAAAGATAAAATTAGCTCACGAAATTTTCGCACATACAAATTCACATACTGTAAACACAAAAATAATATTAAAATAATTTTACAACCTCATATTTTTTGTCTCGAAACCACTATTCCTATTAGGGTCTAAACCGGGTTTTTACATTGCTTCTTTCTTTACTGCCAATTCGATTTTCTGATATGTTAAAAGAAATGGAGAAGTTATGAAAACAGAGGGAGAAACAAAAGAGAATGGAAAAAAAAAAGAAAAAAAGGAAAGTTTAAAGAACATAAAAGAAAATAATTAAATTGATCAAAATGAAAAAAAAAATATGAGAATCGATTATATAATTTAACTTAAATTTTTTGTTTGAAATGATGGTTTAACGTGCTACATCAGTTTACCGTTACACCATTAACCGCAATTAACAGCTCAGTGACTAAAATGTTACAACATGATAAAGTAAGTGACTAAAACGTAACATTTCAAACATAAGTGACTAAAATATAATCTAAGGTAAACAAAAGTGACCGTGAGTGTTATTTACCCTTAAATTTAAAGGTAAATATAATTTTTGTTGTAACTTTAAATGTCTTGAACATGTAACTTACTTATAACGAGGGGTTAAAAGTGCTGGAAAAATTGTGTTGGTAAATGTCGCATTTTATGACATATTTTTATCAGCACCCGCCTAACTAGTGGTCAATGAACTATTGGTAAAAGCAATATTGACAATTTTTTTTTGTCTTTTACCAGCACTTATAAATTTCGGTAAAGTGAGTTATTTTGTAGTGTATGTACAATATTAACATGAAATAAATAGATTAAACTATGAGTAAAATGAAATTTAAATGCGTAAGTTGCTTATCTTGATGTTGTCATCAATCTTTAGTTTGTGTCAAGTTAACTTATGACACAAACTAAAATCACCAACTTTACCAATATATACAAATGATGGAAGTAAAAAACTATGCATAATAACATTAAAATGTATAAAAGAAATTAAAATGCATAATAAACTATGGGTTCATATTCCATGCAAATTTTTTATTGACTTAAAAAAATTTTAAAGTACTTTTGAATAATATAACTTATTTTAATTATGAAATGATACCTTTATAATTTCTCTAACTGAATTGATGCCTAATTAGTACGTGACACAACTTAATTAGAGGTTTAAATAAGGCATAATTACAAAAAAAAACCCTCAACGTTTGGGGTTTTTTTGTTTTGTGCCCTTGACCTTTTTATTTTTTGATTGACACCCTCAACGTTATAATTTTTTAAGAAATTAGCCCAGTTTTAACGGTCAATGTGAGTTGACCATTAATCAAACAGCTGGTCAACATAATAGCCCATGTGACATGCCACATAAGCGTATAATATCATAGATGATGTCATCTATTTAACAAAAAAATTTCTTTCATTTTCTCTCTTGCCAAACACAGGATTACTGCCATTTTTTTTCTCTCATTTTCTCTCTTGCCAAACACCATCTTTGAACATAAAAATATAAAAACAGATCCCTTAATATAACATAAAAATATAAATAAATTTGCATTTGACGAATGAGGAATAAAATAAAAAGTATTATTAAATAGATAAGAAAGAAAAAATTGAACTGTAGAAGTACTACAGTTCCTCTAAATTCTTGGGTTTCTCTTTCATTTTCTACTAAAAAAGCCAAGGGAACAGTTCCTTCCAACTTTTTTTTCCCTCTCTGCTCCCTTCCCTTCAATTTCCTTCAACTTTCTCGCCAATTGCCCTATGCTTTTCCCTTCTGCCAAACAGATCCCTTCTTCATACTCCTATCTCCAACCCTTTTTCTCTCCCCCAATCCCTCTTTTCCCTAACCTCAATGCAGCTCCCCTGTTCCACCGATATCATTGACAGCCTCCCAGAGAATTTCGACCAAAACCCCAACCAACCCAAAGATGAAAACAACGTCGACGATAATGACTCTAATAGCACAGTCGAAACTACCGCTGTCGATGGCAATGATGACAACAATGACCGTAGCAATGGTTGATTGATGGAGACTTAGTTCTCGATGTTTCCGGGAAAAGCGTAGAGTTTTCTATATTGGGGGACTCGAAGGAGTCCATGGACGTGCTTTATTTGTTCAAGAATGTATTCAATTTGATTTTGAAATCGGTTGGGGCGTTAAGTTGGTTAAGGAATTTTAAGTTCTTTGGAAATGAAATTAATTTGTTTCCATCAGAAGTGGGGGGTTTGGTAGGGTTAGAGCGTTTACAGATGAAGATATCATCACCTGGTTTCAATGGGATGTCTTCAAGCAAGTTAAAAGGGTTGAAAGAGCTGGAACTTAATAGGTTGCCAACCATATATTTTGAAGAAAAAAAATGGTGTTTGGAAAGACAGAAAATGAGAGAAAAAATGGCAGCAATCATGTGTTTGGCAAGAGAGAAAATGAGAGAAATTTTTTTGTTAAATAGATGACGTGTAACACCCCTTACCCGTATCTGAGGTCGGGCTAAGGTACGAGGCGTTACCAGAAAAACATACAAATATTAAACTAAAATACGAGCCATAAAATTTTATTCATATTTCAAAGCATTCATTCTCTTGCACATAGTCCCTTATTTGAGTCTACGAAGCCCAAAACATACTTTAGAAAGGGTTTGGGACTAAACCGAGAACTTACAAAAATCTTGGAAATTTCATGCTTTAAGGCTCCACACGCCCGTGTCCCAAAGTCGTGTTCCATACACAGCTGAGACACATGGCCGTGTCTCTGCCTGTATGGAATATACCTAGGCTATTTTCCAAGCTTTGGTCAACCTTGATCTCTTACACACTTATACAAAATCAAAAGCATATAACATGGTATTCATTTAATGATTAAACATCCTCAATTAAACCACAAATATAGCATTTGTATGTCATCATACATGTGTCTCTCATACTCATTTTACCTTATTTATTATAGTACCACTTATACATTTATACCAAGATTATCATCTTACCAAATATCTTCAGCTTAATCATCAAGCATTCATATTTAAAGCTAGATCATATCTTTATAAAATACCATGATTCAGATGCACAGAATAACATGTTTGCCTGAAACATTTCAATTCAATTCCATACCCAACAAGCATTACATTGAGACTAGTCATATATATATATACATGTCATGATACATAACATTCTCTTTTTGTTTTCTCATAAACACATATCATTTATTTCATTATATCAATATTTCATATACCATAGTTTCCAAGTATTCCACATATATTTATTTTCCTCCTCCTCCTCTCCATTCCACATCCTTAATGTATATAGCATTCTTGTAAGTACGATTTCACAATTTACTAATAAATGTTCACATCAAACTGTCCACACGAGTCATAGTCACTTAATTATTTATAATTCGAGCTACAGAGCTCCAAATTAAGATCCGTAAATTTCCCCTGAAACTAGACTCACATATCTTTCCACCATAAAAATTTCATAATTTTTAGTTTTGCCAATTAGTACAGTTTATTCATTAAAATTTCCCCTATCTCACTTTTTGACAGTTCTGACCTCTCTTCACTAAAAAATAATTATCTCACAGTACAGAACTCGGATAATGTTCTTGTTGATTTATCTTGAAAATAGACTCATTATGGATTTTAAAAATATAATTTTGACCCTCTAATTAGTTTTCTCCAAATTTTTGTGATTTTCCAAAGTCAGAACAGGGGATCACATAATCATTCTGAATCAGTCTCACAAAAACATAAATACCTCAAAACATAGAACTCCTTTGCTTTCTATATTTCTTTTATATGAACATAGACTCATTAATCTTTAAGTTGATATCTCATTCAGTCTCTTATTCAATTTATACTATTTTTGGTGATTTTTCAAATTCACGTCACTGCTACTGTCCAAAACAGTTTTATTGCTAATTCACTCTTTCACACTTTCTTTGTATTAACCTCATTTTAACATACATATCACAAATCATTTTCACCACATTTCATACATCACAAGTATAGGCCCATGATCACAAGGTCACCATAAAATCATCATCATGTATAACTTACTTGTTTAAAACCTTACCACATCCTGGTCACTTAATGAACACATCATTCACATAACCAAGTTCCTGCACTTATTCATCACAAAACTCACAAAGCAATACATAGAGAGTCTCCCGTTGAACACTTCGGATCAATCCTCGATACTTGGTGGGTTCAACACAAAGCTCCACCCATCATATAGTTCGGCTCTCTTGTACACATGGTGAACACTTAGTACCACCCATGTGACCTAGCCAGTTTATCTCGTAGCTCTCTTGTCTACATGGTGTCCTTCACTTGGAACCACGCATGCGACCTAGCTACATATATCCCGTAGCTCTCTTGTCTACATGGTGTACACATAGTATCACCCATGCGACCTAGCTACATCATAATGTCTTGTAGCTCTCTTGTACACATGATGTGCACTCAGCACTATACATGTGACCTAGCTGCATACCATCTGTATCATCCAATCTTTCCGAAGGTTCAACCGGGATTTCTCTCTCTTTTCCAACAATTTCACCAATCAAGTAATTATCCACAAACATATTTCCAATATTTTTATAAAATATCATAATACAAGTAATAGTGATGTATTACTTACATATAAACTTACATCTCATTTAATATCAACGCAATAACATTAAATTACACATTGTCTTATTAAAAATCATATGAACTTACAATTTCCCATAATATCCATAATCATAGAAATCACATTTATGTATGATAATTCAATGCACTTCATGTACCATAGACATATTTTTAAATCAATTCATAAACTTGGCACCATAATCATTTAATTTAACATAATTCAATTAATTCACTAAATTTAACTTTCAAATATAAATTACAGCATTATTGTTGTATTATTATCATACCAACTTACATACTTTCAACACCTCGGAGATCATAGTAAATATATCAATTTGACATTGAAACATGCATAAATTAATGCTTATTATACATATGAACTTACCTTGATATTAAAACGGCCATTTTACCAACTTTCCCAATTTTTGATTTTTCTCTCATTCTAGGTTCAAATCTCGTTTTCTGGTATCTAAAACATCATATTTTACTTATTTAATTAATGTACTATTCAAAACAGTCCTTAACTCAAACTTTGGGAAAATTACAGTTTTGCCCCTAAACTTTTGCATATTACACTTTTGCCCCTAGGCTCGGGAATTAAACTTCATCCCTTATTCTTATGTTTTATGACATGATGATCACTTTTCCCTTCTATGGCAACATCAAATTCTCACTCTAACATATACTTATGACTATTAGGTATTTTTACCGATTAAGCCCTTTTGCTCGGTTTCACTTAAAACCGAGTAGCACAAGTTGTCTAACATAACTTAAAACCTCATATTGTATCATAAAACACCAGAATACATAAATTTTACCTATGGGTATTTTTCCAAATATGAACCCTAGGTTGAATTATTGCTAGCATAAGCTAAATCAAGTTACCGAGACTCCAAAAACGTAAAAAACTTGAAAAACGGGGTTAGAACGGACTTACAATTGAGCTTGGGAAGCTTGAAAACCCTATCCATGGAGTCTCCCTTGGTATACACGTCCATGGTGAAGAAGATGAGCAAAATTGGCTTTTAATTTTGTATTTTAATTCATTTTACCCCTAAATGACTAAAATACCCTTACTACTAAACTTTCCAAAAATTCCATCCACGTCCAATTTTTGTCCATAACTTAGAAATTGGTCAAATTTCTATTTAAGACCTCCTAATTAATATTTCAAATCAATTTCATACTAGAAACTTCTAGAATGCAAGGTTTGCAACTTATTCAATTTAGTCCCTAACTTCGAATTAAGCACTTTATGCATAGAATTTCTTCACTAAATTTTCACACAATCATGCAATCATATCATAGACCTCAAAATAATCATAAAATAATTATTTATATCTCATATTTTGTGGTCCCGAAACCTCTATTCCAACTAGACCCAATTTTGGGCTATTACAACTCTCCCCCCTTCAGAGATTTTCGTCCTCGAAAATCTTACTGAAGTGAGGTTTAGTATCTTTCTCATAATTTCCAGCATTACTAACTAATTGTTTTCAAGACGATACTTTCAGAAACACTCTGTCATCAATTTGAATCCCAAGATAACTCAGTAAACTCTGATATTTCTCTAACTTTGTCATTCACTTGTCAACCATTCTCAGACTCTGGTCATATCTATAATTATTTTATCACTGAACTATTTGATTCCACACTTAGGAACATAGTCAACATGATTCTCATGAATTTCCATTATATACACCTCATCGGTAAGGGGGTCAGGTCGTACAGTCTCTAACTCGATTCTGACATATATTTATATGACACATTTTTTTCATTATCCACATATGTCATTATATCATACTATCCACTTCAAACAATTTATTATTCATACCTGTCTTACATAAAATTTCTAATTATCTCATTTCAAACAAGTGCACCCACTCATACATTCTATGAATTTTGAATAACTTTAATCATCACATTTACTAATTAATTTAGTCAAGCATGCAACAGCATATGAAGGCCAAACAAATATGAATAAATATATCACTATATAAACTTTCATCTCACATATTATCACATATACATATATCACGAATTCTTATTCATACCTTTCCGAGTTTAACACATCATAGCTACACTTTATTCAAATACTTCAATATCGCTATCAAATGGTTAGATGTAGCTCGGTTGGAGAATATTTCATTTTAAACAAAATAGTCCTTATTAGTGTCGGGAGACATCACACTATCACATATTTGTGGCATGTATAACTAAACTCTTACACTTATTATGTTAGTCCGAGAATCAACTAAACCTGCTCTGATACCACTAAATGTAACACCCCTTACCCGTATCCGAGGTCGGGCTAAGGTACGAGGCATTACCAGACAAACATACAAACATTAAACTAAAATACGAGCCATAAAATTTTATTCATATTTCAAAGCGTTCATTCTCTTACACATAGTCCCTTATTTGAGTCTACGGAACCCAAAACATACTTTAGAAAGGGTTTGGGACTAAGCCGAGAACTTACGAAAATCTTGGAAATTTCATGCTTTAAGGCTCCACACGCCCGTGTCCCAAAGTCGTGTTCCATACACGGCTGAGACACATGGTCGTGTCTCTGCCTGTGTGGAATATACCTAGGCTATTTTCCAAGCTTTGGTCAACCTTGATCTCTTACACACTTATACAAAATCAAAAGCATATAACATGGTATTCATTTAATGATTAAACATCCTCAATTAAACCACAAACATAGCATTTGTATGTCATCATACATGTGTCTCTCATACTCATTTTACCTTGTTTATTATAGTACCACTTATACATTTATACCAAGATTATCATCTTACCAAATATCTTCAGCTTAATCATCAAGCATTCATATTTAAAGCTAGATCATATCTTTATAAAATACCACGATTCAGATGCGCAGAATAACATGTTTGCCTGAAACATTTCAATTCAATTCCATACCCAACAAGCATTACATTGAGACTAGTCATATATATATATACATGTCATGATACATAACATTCTCTTTTTGTTTTCTTATAAACACATATCATTTATTTCATTATATCAATATTTCATAAACCATAGTATCCATGTATTGCACATATATTTATTTTCCTCCTCCTCCTCTCCATTCCACATCCTTAATGTATATAGCATTCTTGTAAGTACGATTTCACAATTTACTAATAAATGTTCACATCAAACTGTCCACACGAGTCATAGTCACTTAATTAATTATAATTCGAGCTACAGAGCTCAAATTAAGATCCATAAATTTCCCCTAAAACTAGACTCACATATCTTTCAACTATAAAAATTTCATAATTTTTGGTTTAGCCAATTAGTACAGTTTATTCATTAAAATTTCCCTTGTTTCACTTTCTGACAGTTCTGACCTCTCTTCACTAAAAAATAATTATCTCACAGTACAGAACTCGGATAATGTTCTTGTTGATTTATCTTGAAAATAGACTCATTATGGATTTTAAAAATATAATTTTGAGCCTCTAATTATTTTTCTCCAAATTTTTGTGATTTTCCAAAGTCAGAACAGGGGATCACGTAATCATTCTGAATCAGTCTCACAAAAACATAAATACCTCAAAATATAGAACTCCTTTGCTTTCTATATTTCTTTTCTATGAACATAGACTCATTAATCTTTAAGTTGATATCTCATTCAGTCTCTGATTCAATTTATACTATTTTTGGTGATTTTTCAAAATCACGTCACTACTACTGTCCAAAACAGTTTTATTGCTAATTCACTCTTTTACACTTTCTTTGTATTAACCTCATTTTAACATACATATCACAAATCATTTTCACCACATTTCATACATCACAAGTATAGGCCCATGATCACAAGGTCACCATAAAATCATCATCATGTATAACTTACTTGTTTATAACCTTACCACATCCTGGTCACTTAATGAACACATCATTCACATAACCAAGTTCCTGCACTTATTCATCACAAAACTCACAAAGCAATACATAGAGAGTCTCCCGTTGAACACTTCGGATCAATCCTCGATACTTGGTTGTTTCAGCACATAGCTCCACCCATCATATAGTTCGGCTCTCTTGTACACATGGTGAACACTTAGTACCACCCGTGTGACCTAGCCCGTTTATCTCGTAGCTCTCTTGTCTACATGGTGTCCTTCACTTGGAACCACGCATGCGACCTAGCTACATATATCCCGTAGCTCTCTTGTCTACATGGTGTACACATAGTATCACCCATGCGACCTAGCTACATCATAATGTCTTGTAGCTCTCTTATACACATGATGTGCACTCAGCACTATACATGTGACCTAGCTACATACCATCTGTATCATCCAATCTTTCTGAAGGTTCAACCGGGATTTCTCTCTCTTTTCCAACAATTTCACCAATCAAGTAATTATCCACAAACATATTTCCAATATTTTTATAAAATATCATAATACAAGTAATAGTGATGTATTACTTACATTTAAACTTACATCTCATTTAATATCAACGCAATAACATTAAATTAGACATTATCTTATTAAAAATCATATGAACTTACAATTTCCCATAATATCCATAATCATAGAAATCACATTTATGTATGATAATTCAATGCACTTCATGTACCATAGACATATTTTTAAATCAATTCATAAACTTGGCACCATAATCATTTAATTTAACATAATTCAATTAATTCACTAAATTTAACTTTCAAATATAAATTACAGCATTATTGTTGTATTATTATCATACCAACTTACATACTTTCAACACCTCGGAGATCATAGTAAATATATCAATTTGACATTGAAACATGCATAAATTAATGCTTATTATACATATGAACTTACCTTGATATTAAAACGGCCATTTTACCAACTTTCCCAATTTTTGATTTTTCTCTCATTCTAGGCTCAAATCTCGTTTTCTGGTATCTAAAACATCATATTTTACTTATTTAATTAATGTACTATTCAAAACGGTCCTTAACTCAAACTTTGGGAAAATTACTGTTTTGCCCCTAAACTTTTGCATATTTACACTTTTGCCCCTAGGCTCGGGAATTAAATTTCATCCCTTATTTTTATGTTTTATGACATGATGATCACTTTTCCCTTCTATGGCAACATCAAATTCTCACTCTAACATATACTTATGACTATTAGGTATTTTTACCGATTAAGCCCTTTTGCTCGTTTTCACTTAAAACCGAGTAGCACAAGTTGTCTAACATAACTTAAAACCTCATATTGTATCATAAAACACCAGAATACACAAATTTTACCTATGGGCATTTTTCCAAATATGAACCCTAGGTTGAATTATTGCTAGCATAAGCTAAATCAAGTTACCGAGACTCCAAAAACGTAAAGAACTTGAAAAACGGGGTTAGAACGGACTTACAATTGAGCTTGGGAAGCTTGAAAACCCTATCCATGGAGTATCCCTTGGTATACACGTCCATGGTGAAGAAGATGAGCAAAATTGGCTTTTAATTTTGTATTTTAATTCATTTTACCCCTAAATGACCAAAATACCCTTACTACTAAACTTTCCAAAAATTCCATCCATGTCCAATTTTTGTCCATAACTTAGAAATTGGTCAAATTGCTATTTAAGACCTCCTAATTAATATTTCAAATCAATTTTATACTAGAAACTTCTAGAATGCAAGTTTTGCAACTTATTCAATTTAGTCCCTAACTTCGAATTAAGCACTTTATGCATAGAATTTCTTCACGAAATTTTCACACAATCATGAAATCATATCATAGACCTCAAAATAATCATAAAATAATTATTTATATCTCATATTTTGTGGTCTCGAAACCTCTGTTCCAACTAGACCCAATTTTGGGCTATTACATGATGTCATCTATGACGTCATGCGCTTATGTGGAATGCCACATGGGCCATTATTTTGACCAAGTGTTTGATTAACAATCAACTCATGCTGACCGTTAAAACTAGGCTAATTTCTTAAATAATCGTAACGTTGAGGGTCTCAATCAAAAAATAAAAAGTTCAAGGGCACAAAACCAAAAGCCCCCAAACGTTAAGGTTTTTTTTTTGCAATTATGCCTTTAAATAATAGTATAAATATAAGTTTTGACTTTTAAGATCTATATAAGCTTACCTTATATCATTTTAATTCATAAGTACTCAGGTGAATAAAAATAAAATATAAGTACCTTATATCATTTAATAATTTTTTTCTCTGTAAACGATTAACAACTTGTTGGGAAAATACTAATTACCAGCACATGTTAACCAATTATAAGATTGCACCTAAAATTGCATATATAGTTGAAACTAGAACTCAAGTTTGAAGGTTAACTTGAAATTTGTGAAAATTTGTGTAAAAATATTAGGGTTGAAAAATGGACTTGAGTAAAAAAATTAGACCCGCTTAAAATAACTCGAGTCCAACTTGATCCATTTTTAATTTTATAATACTTTGTATTATATTATTTTTATATATTATGTAATTTATAACACATTAAATAAATAAAAATGTAACAACCTAATTTTGGGCCTAGTCGGAATAGTGGTTTCGGAACCACATTCTGAGGCCAGAGAAATTATTTTTAATGTTATTTTATGTGTTATAGCATGATTATATGAGTGCTTGAAAATTTTGGTAAATAATTTTAGCGATTGCTAGCTTAATTGAGAAAATTGACTAAATCGTATAAAGGGCAAAAGTTTTGTTTTGCAAGCTAAATGTGTTAAATAGCTAGAGAACCATAATTGAGGGTGTTTAAAGAGCAAATAGCCTTTAGGAAAGACTTGGCCGGCCATAGAGACAAAGAAACTGAAAAGTCAAAATTGGTGGGTATTAGGTGACTTATTTGGTATTAAAATAAAACAAAAAAGGAAAAAGTTGTCATCTTTTCATCTTTCTTCTTCATCCACCGAAAATGGCAGCAAGGAGGGCATTTTGAAAGCTCAAAAATATCATCCACTTATATTCCTTGCAAGTAAGTGATTTAGATAGCCTTTCTTGATGATTTTTGCAATTTTTAGGACCCTTGTAGCATGAGCTAACTAATGAGGGGGCTATTTTGCAAAATGGTTGTGTAATATCCCGAATTAGGGCCTAATCAGAATAGTGGTTTCGTGACCACAAATCTGAGATAGAAATAATTATTTTATAATTATTTTGATGATTATGATATGATTGCATGATTGTGTGAAAATTTTGTGATAAAATTCTATGCCTAAAGTGCTTAAAATGAAAGTAGGGACTAAATCGAATAATTTGCAAAACTTGCATTCTAGAAGTTTTTTGTATGAAATTGTTTTGGAATATTAATGAGGAGGTCTTAAATAGCAATTTGACCAATTTTAAGTTCATGGACAAAATTAGGACATGGAAGGAATTTTTGGAAAGTTTAGTAGTAAGGGTATTTTGGTCATTTAGTTATTAAAATGAATTAAAAACAAAATTAAAAGCCAATTTTTGTCCATCTTCTTCATTAGGCCGAAATTTCAAGGGTTCTCCATAGCTAGGGTTTGTTTCAAGCTTCCAAGCTCCATAATCAAGAAAGACGTGGAATCGACCTCAATCGAGGAAAAGAAAAGATTGTGGACTAAATTGCAAAATCTTTATATTTTGGTACCAAGGTAAGTTCATGTGTAAATGTAGTAACATAATTGTCATTTTAAACAATTTAATGTTGTTTATATGATATGATGCTGATTATTATCATGAAATATTATGCTTTGTGGTTATTGTTGAATAATATGTAATTATGTGAATTACTTGATGAGTATGAACTACCACCGAAGTATCGATTTCGATATTCCGTGGAAGACGGCAAAGATGTGTGATCGAGGAAAACGCCCGTTTGAACCTTAGGAACAGATTAGGATACAAGTGACATGTCACTAGGATGGTTGAGCATCCGAACTCGTTGACTTGAGTCCGAGTTCACTTATGGATGCGAATGTCCGAACTCGTTGAGTTGAGTCCGAGTTCGTGAAATGTAACTAGGCATCCGAACTCGTTGAGTTGAGTCCGAGTTCACTTATGGATGCGAATGCCCGAGCTCGTTGAGTTGAGTCCGAGTTCACTTATGGGCGGGTTACATGGTAGCTTGATTACATATGAGGCTCTTATATGCAAATTATCCATGTATCCGAATTATATTCCGATGTGTTCAACGGGTAAAGTTTTACTCAAATGGAGGAATACTCGAGATGAAAAGAGAAGTATTGGTAAGTGATGAGAAATGGATATTTTGGACAGGTATGTATTTAACCCTCGGGTTGAGTGTTAATTACAACCACGATAAGGTAATAAGATGATGGAAAATGATTAAAAAAATGTGATAAGTGTGTTGATGATATATGCTAATGTTGATTAGTTTGATTGTTTGTTATGTTATTTATTATTTACATATGAACTTACCAAGCATTTATGCTTACTCCCTCCTTCTTACTCATTGTATGTGTAACACCCCTAACCTGTATCTGTCGCAGGAACAGGGTTTTAGAGTATTACGAAAACATTCAGAAACATTTACAAATAATTCATGAAATTTACTATTCATTTACCGAGATCACTCATAACATCCCTTGATTGGGCCCTCGAGGCCCAATACGAGCATTAGAATCGAGTCGAGACTTAATCGAGACCTCTAAGAATTTTTTACGACTTTTCAAAATTTTTCCAAGGTATAGGGCTCACAAACCAGTGTGACCCTAGGACACGCCCGTGTTGGTGGCTGTGTTCAACCCCGTGTAACTCTCTAACTTGCATAAACGTCTATGCCACATGCCCGTGTGCTATGCTATGTGGCCAATTAATTCAATTCAAAATTAGGTGCAGGTTTCACACGGCCAAGACACACGCCCGTGTTCTAGGTCGTCTGGCACACACAGCTGAGACACACACCCATGTCTCTACCCATGTGCACAATTCTGAGCATTCTGTTTCTCAAAATTAAGGTGCAAGGGACACACAGCCTAACCACATGCCCGTGTTACCAAGCCGTGTGTCACACACGATCTAGACATACGCTCGTGTGTCTGTCCGTGTGGACAGAATGAAGCCATTTCTAGCTTTATTTCTCACCCAAAATTTCACCCAAGACCTGCTGCACTTGAAACACACAACCAATACCAACCATTCCAAGCATTCAAAATAGGAAATTTTATCATTTAACATGACATATCATTACAAGCAAAAGTGTTTATAAACTTACCTTGATTTAACTTAGGCAATATCAACATTTGTTCACATGTACCCAACTTAACACATGTGTATATATATCATAATTGCCTACTTAGAAATATCAAAATGAACCATTACTAACCATTCTAATGGCTAAGTTACAAAATAATATTTCAAGCCTCTATTGGCCAAGTTATCCTATACATGCCATTATACCAAAATGATTTTACTAAGTATATCCAAAATGCTAGTTGATAGTGTGACGATGCTCTAATGATCTTCCAACTTTCACGAGCTTCCGGGCACTATAAAATAGGGGAAAATAAAATGGGGTAAGCATTACATGCTTAGTAAGTTTGTATAACGAAAACTAAACTTACTAATCTTGTTTATTAAAATCTAGGCATACAATGTTATGTTTCCATCCATTTGGCTAAATTGCCTAATCATATGCACTCAATCAAACATGTTAGTCACAAAGTTTCCATACACATCAAGTAAGAATAGATGAGCTCATTAAGCAATATTCTTTCAAGTCATTATTATATCATTTCAAGATTTTCATGCCATGTTAATAGTTTGATGTCTGTTGAATCATTGAAATTTCGATGAAGGCTCAAATAGAAAACTTAAAGTGTATGATTTATTAATCCGTCAATTCTTATCAAAGTTACCCCTAAGGGTACTTAACTAAGGAACACACTCTCAAGCCACTTGTCGTATAACAGGATTACCAGTTCAGGCTAAACCCTAATCGTATGATCAAGAGGTAATGTATCAGGATTACCCATTCGGGCTAAATCCTTTCTATGACAGGGTCATTGGGATTACTCGTCCAAGCTGAATCCGGTCCGCAACAAATGCAAGACCCTATTTGTTTTGGGAAAATGCATACAATAATCGGAATTCAACATTCAATCGGGACTTAACCCTTTATCAGCATTTCAAGCATGTATTAAGTTTCTCATTATAACATTCAATTAAACATATTTACATGCCGGATTAAGTTACACAAACTTACCTCGACACTAATTTGCGTAAAAGTCTACTAATCCGAAATATTTTCTTTTCGTCGATCTAACATCGAATTAGTGTTGTCTGGATCTATATAAATGAATTTAACCATCAATTTCATACATTTCATATTTAAATGGACTCAATTTACGCCCTGGCAAAATTACCATTTTGTCCTAACTTTTCCATAAATTTTAAATTTGACCCTAGGCCTGAAAAATAAAACTTGTGCAAATTACTCCCTATTCCAAGCCTAACCAAAGCCCCATTACAAATTTTCCAGCACATTTATCCATAAAATTTTAGAATTTTTCATCAAATTTTACGAATTTTCATTTTAGTCCCTAAATCATGTTTTTATCAAAAGTTATTTTGTAAAAGTTGTTTATCTATCAATGATATTTCATTTTCTACCATAAATTTCAAATTTCCAACATAATACATCCATGATCCATTTTCATACATTGATAACTTTTCAAATTAATTCTTCAAACTGAGAGATTAAGCTATCTTGGTTTCAAAAATACCAAAATTACTGAAAACGGGACAAGAGAACTTACCCAATTAAGATTTGAAAGTTTCTTTTCTCCCTCCTAGGCTTTCCATGTGTTTTTAGGTTGAAGATGGTGAAAAATAAGATGATATATTTCTTTTCATCTTTTAATTAATTAAGTATTTTGGTATTTC
This sequence comes from Gossypium hirsutum, assembly GCF_007990345.1. NCBI lineage: Eukaryota > Viridiplantae > Streptophyta > Magnoliopsida > Malvales > Malvaceae > Gossypium > Gossypium hirsutum. The sequence goes on from NC_053427.1 coordinate 46,127,439, forward strand.
CAATTTAGTCCTTTCCCTTATTCTATAATTCCATGGATGAATCACCAAGAAAAATCTACATACTTTTCTTAATGGTCTAATTACCATATAAGGACCTTAAAATTTGAATTCCATAGCTATTTGATCCTTATAGCTACTAGAATTCAACTTTCACATTTTATGCGATTTAGTCCTTCTCGTAATTAAGCACTTAATCGATAAAATTTTCATTTCGAAATTTTCACATGGCATGCCTATTATAATACGAACCATATATTGAAATAAAAATAAATCATATTTTTGGGTCGAATTTGTGGTCCTGAAACAACTGTTTCGATTTCACTGAAAAATGGGCTGTTACAGTGTATAAGATGGTTAAGTATGGAAGTTGGTGTATATGTATACGTCCGATATTAAGAAAGTATCTGCCAAAGAAAAAGAGGAAATCCAAAGTTTTCAAGATAAAAAATGCAACAAAATATGCTTCAATGTAATTTGGATTAAAACTCATTAAGTTCGTATGAACTTATAAATATTCGTTTTAAGAGTGAGTACGCCAAAAGGGTCTAAGCCAGGATTACACCAGGGTGGTAGTTTGAGTTGCGATATTGTGCATATAGAGGGTACTATAGGAGTATGACACTTAATATACTACACCAGAAGAGTCTATCTTTAGCAAAGTTTTTAGTTGTAACGCCTTATGCTGGTTTGAAAATCTAATGCATTCTTAAATATTTTATTTATTTAATATTTTATTCTGAAGAAAAATAATAAAATATTAAGTATGTTTTAAAAATGGTTATACACCTGTTATAAACTTTTTACTAAGTGTTTATGTGTTGTAATATCCGATATCTGGATTCGGTGATTCAGGTCGGGTAGAAGGTGACACACAACCATTTTTGTATATGAAGTATATATGCTTAAGATAGAGAATAATTCCACCAGCAGTGAGCTGCTAAAAAGAGGGGGAGCAAGGCGTCGGCCATGCCATTGAAATCTGCAAAAGGGCAAGGGAAGAAAGGGAGTTGAAAATCTCCGCTTAAAATTTTATTTCTTAAAGATTTCAAAATTTTCCTATTGCAGTGTTTCACAGAATCTCTCTAAGTTTATTTCAACTTATAAACTTATTTCCTATTTGTAGGATAATGTTTCAACTTGAAAATCAAATGGAGGAACCAAGCCAAACATTGCCAAATTTGAGGGTCAGGTGTAGATGTCAATCATGTGTATAGAGCTGCTTCTTTAGAGGCCACACCTGGGGGATTAAGTCGGATATATCTGTATCAAAGTCTTATTTTAAAATTGTAAATAATTGTTAAGCATGATAAGATAGAAATTTGATTAGCACTCGTATGATAAGACTTTAGTTTTATGCACAAAATAATAAAAAAAGCACAAATTCACATACTTTATAAACTCATGTCCATTATTAACATTTAATTAAAATTCACTTAATTAATTAACAAATACTCAAGATTAATACTATTTTAAGTAAAAAGGTGGTAACAATTACTAGAAAAATCCTATATAATTTTGAGTTTACACACCCCCAAACTTAAACCATTGCTCGTCCCGAGAAATGTTAAAGTAGAACAAAAAATTTTGCTATGGCAATTTTGCAATATGATTAACAAGCATCAATCTTTGCACATAATCATGCATCAACAAAATCATACTCACAAACTCTTTTTCTTCATAAGTCCCTCATATGAAAACATTATTTCAAAATTTTTTATTCTAAGTGTGGAAATATGCTAGCATAAGTCATAGAGTGCATGCTTTTCAAGAGCATACATACCCATTCACCATTCAATCAAAATTTCTTATCAATCAAACATAACAATCATAATGTTTAACTAATAGTCCTTATATGTCGAACTCAGTAATTCCTCTCCATTAATGTAGTCCACATAATCTCAAAATCAATAGGTCTTTTATACAATTGTAATGGGGCTAGGCTTAAGGTAAGGATAAAAGAGAAGTAAATTTTTAGGTTCAATAATCTTAACCTTAGCTTTTCCTTGGATCAATTCGAGGTACATCTCTCCAACTAATGGGCTTTTCACTCTCAAACTTAATTTTGAAGCACATGCCCAATATTTCTTAATACTTTGAGCTCTTTATTTTGTTATTTTTGCTTGACATTCGAATAGAGCTATCTTTTTCTCTATAACACCCTATACCCGGCCTAGCCACTATGGCCGCATCTGTGATGTCACATTGGAGTGAGTTTTGAAAAACGTAATTCTATTAGAAAAGTCCATTTGTTTTAAATCCTTGTTTATGATCCTTATGAAAAGCTATCTTATTTTATTTGTTTGGTAAATAAAAGGTTCGTTAAACAAAGCATGTCACATACTAAATCGTTATTACATTTTAAAACAATGTTTGTTGTGGAAGCTTTTAAAACTAGTCACGTGGCATAGTAGTTGAAAATTATTTACCTTTTGAAAACCCAGGTCCTATTGCTAACAGATGTGGGTCAATTTAAATAAATCCCCAAATAGAAATAAAACTTTAAACGGCCTTATTGCATAAAATTTACCCTTTTAAAACTGCTTTTACTAAAAGCAAAATAAAACATGAACACTGGTGTGGCCATTTTTGAGTCCCTCACAGCAACAACCCGCCTAAGGATTACCTGCACAGATAAGCAGAAAGGGTAAGTTTATGAAAACTCAGTGTGAAATCCTTATTTACTAAATAGTCAAACATACAGTGTTGAACAGTCTGGGCCTAAGCCCATATCAGTAGGGATATCAGTGTGGCCCTTAGCCCAATTCAGTATAGTATCAAAAATGCATACAGAGATCCTACCCATCCATCCTCTACACTCCACTCCGTGTAAGGATAAAATCGACCCACCTATCCCTACACTCCAGAATATAGTACCGATTGCGGCACTAATAGTATTTGTAGTAGAGCTGCCAGTATTAGGTTATAGCCTTTCAGTACACTTCCTCCAATATCATATGTCCCACCTCATGCAATGCAACATAATATATATGTACAAATAATAAAGATGACATGCTCAACCTTCATATATCACATAGGGGTATATCCGTCATTTACCTCAAAGAGTATAACCGTCGCAACATAAATTAGGGTATAGGTATACTTACGAACCCAATAGTAGGTCCACAGTCGTCTCGTGCTACCCGTACAACCTTAACAATTAATTAGCGAAAATAGGCCCAAGCCCATAATACGGCCCATGTGGGCCCACACGCTCGTGTGGCCCAATAAGCCCAAATAATGGCCTTGGCCGTGTAAACAACACAACCAGCCAATAATCCCCTCACATCCGTGCATTTTGCCACGTGCAGGGCCCACGAGCCCGGGGGGCCAACACGGTCTATTTTGGCCCAACGTGGACCAAAATGACCTAAGCCCACGAGATCGCTCTGGGTGGTCTCTACAATCACGTGCTAGCGCTAATGCATTTAGATGACCACACGAGCGGGCACACGCTCACGTGGATTTTTCCATTTATCGAATGAAGCAGTGTGATTATACACCTTTTAGAGAGAAGAACGCCAATCACCACGCGCCCCAACCTAGATCCAAGTACGATCCAATGTCAGTCTTTAAATCGCTAGGGTTAACACCCTCTTATTACACTTAGAACTCCAAAGGTACCATTCACTTACCTTGATTAAGCAAGCAAGGTTTACTCCTCCCTTAAGCTAGAGATCAAGCACTCCTTGTCAAGGATTTGCACTACCAAGGTAGTCCGTTAATGATGATTAATATTCACACACAGCTTGAATAAAAAACAGACTTATAGAAAATACTAGATCAAATACAGGAAATAAGACATTCAGCCAACACTTTCTAACACCAATATTACACCAAGTTCACCACATGATATCTAAGGGTTAAGTTACCTTTAGTCGAGAGAAAAGCATAAGGTTTTGAATGCTTCAGCAATCCCTTGAGAACCCCTTCAGTCCTCAAGTAGTTCTAAAACGCAAGAGCACCATGAATGAGGGGCAAAAAGAGAAAACCGAATGATGAAGGAACATAATAGAGACTTACCAGGCACTATTCGGACAATGCACCAAACGTGATTGAAAGGCAAAAAGAGAAAAGAAATAGAGGGGAAGAAGAAACAAGATATTCGGCCAGAGAAATGTGTTGAGGGAGAAAGTGATGTTAGGAGAAATCGGTCAAGAAGGAAGACCCAATAGGTAAGAAAAAGCAATCGGTTGCAAAAGGAACCAAATGGTCAAAATGAGTACCAACAATTGGAAAACAAAGAAAAATTACCTGAAAGAGCAAGCAATATTCAACCTCTACCAGAAAGTACAAGAAAACAAAAGAGAATTCTTTGGCAGGAACCGAAAAAGAAAACAACCACAAACCAATTTCAACACTTAATTACCTATGACCAATTTTGGCACTTGAGGGTTCCACTTTTGGCAGACAACTACCTCATCCCTCATCTCCTCTAAAGTCTCTTAGAATCTCTCCTCTTATCTCACCTCAAATCCCTCAAACACCTATTCAAAATCCTTCCAAACTCCGCTTAACAACCAGCCACACACACCATTCTCCCTCAAACACTCCAACCATCAGAGTTTTGGTCAACCGCAACTACCTACCTTTCGTGATCAGCAAAATATAACTCCCTTATGCATAGGGTAGCTCGAACCTAAGACCACTAGGCACACGCACACGCCACTTAGCATGAAGCTAACAGGTGTTACATTGCCATGTTTTACTCATTTTAATTTAAAAGTCAGTTATCAACATGCAAGGGTTTAATCAACAAGAAGAGAAATTTTTTTGCTAAAGCCTAGGTTTGAACCTAGGACCTCTCACACTACTCAGGACCCTTAACCATTACGGCAAGTAAGCCAACATGCAACATAACATGTAATTAGATTACTAAAGATTTAGGGTGTTAAACTCATCCCCTTTAAAGAAAATTTTAGCCTCGAAATCTACCTGATCCAAATAGATGAGGGTATTGTTGTCGCATCGCCTCTTCGGGTTCCCACGTGGCTTCCTCAGAACTATGATTACGCCATAGCACCTTAACCAGTGGAATAGACTTCCTTCTCAGAACTCTCACATCACGGTCTAAAATTTGAACTGGCTTTTCCTCAAAGGTTAGATTTGGTCTAACCTCAATTTCCTCAATCAAAATGATGTGTGAAGGATCAGAGCGATATCGCCTCAACATAGAGACATGAACCACATCATGAATCCGGTCCAACTCTAGAGGTAACTCAAGTTGATAAGAAACCGGTCCCATATGTTTCAATATGCGATATGGCCCAATGAACCCAAGGCTTAACTTGCCCTTCTGACCAAACCTCAGTACGTTCTTCCATGGTGAGACCTTAATAAACACCAAGTCTCCCACCAAATACTTAATCTCCTTACGCTTCAGGTCCGCATAAGACTTCTGTCTGTCCACAACCGCCTTCAACCGATCCCGAATCAACCTCACTTTATCCTCGGTATTAGAAATCAACTCAAGGCCCAGAACACGCTGCTCATCCAACTCAGTCCAACAAGGAGGACGACACCTACGACCATATAATGCCTCGTAAGGTGCCATCTGTATGCTAGACTGGTAGCTATTGTTGTATGCAAACTCTTCCAACGGTAAGTAATCCTCCCAACTGCCTTGGAATTCAATCACACAACTCCTTAACATATCCTCCAGTACCTGAATCATCCTCTCTGACTGCCCGTTCTGAGGATGGAACGTAGTACTGAAGTCCAACCTTTAACCCAATGCTTCCTGTAACTTCTTCCAAAATCGAGATGTGAAGGGAGGTTCTCTATTGGATATGATGAAAATTGGCACCCTATGCAGTCTCACAATTTCAGGCACATACAGCTTAGCCAACTTCTACAATGAGTAATTAGTACGAACAGGTATAAAATGGGTAGACTTGGTCAGCTGATCCACGATGACCCACACCGAATCCTTTTTAGAAGGCGTTAGGGGTAGCCCACTAATAAAGTCCATATTTACCCTCTCCCACTACCAAAGCGGAATCTTAATTGGCTGAAGCAACCCTGAAGGCAACTGATGCTCCACCTTAACCTGCCGGCAAGTCAGGCACTTACTCACAAAATTAGTAACTTCGCGCTTAAGTCCTGGCCACCAATATAACTCCCGAAGGTCTCTGTACATCTTATTCCCACTAGGATGCATGGCGTAAGGAGTACTATGCACCTCTTGCAGTATAGATTGCCTTAAATCAGTATCCTTCGGTATACAGACTCTCCCACAGAAACAAAGTACCCATTCGCTATTCAACCCAAAATTTGAAGTTTCCCCATTCTCTATCTATCGAAAATGAGAACCCAGTGACTTATCCTCCAATTGTTTACCTTTAATCTATTCAATCTACCTCGATTTAACTTGAAGTTCGGCCAGTAAACTACCATCGTCGGATAAATTGAGATGTGCAAACATCGCCCTTAAATTAGTAACAGCCCTACGGCTCAGTGCATCGGCTACCACATTAGCGTTACGAGGATGGTATTTAATCGAACAGTCATAAGCCTTAAGTAGCTCGATCCACCTGTGCTGCCTAAGGTTTAGCTCCTTCTGAGTGAGGAGATACTTGAGGCTCTTGTGATATGTATAAATCATACACTTCTCACTATACAAGTAATGCCTCCAAATCTTTAGTGCGAATACCACTGCTGCCAACTCCAAGTCATGCGTCAGGTAGTTTGTTTCATGCGTCTTAAGTTGATGAGACGCATATACCACTACCTTAAACTCTTATATCAACACACATCCCAAGACAACATGTGATGCATCACTGAAGACAGTGTATTCCTTCCTAGACTTTGGCTATAATAAAACAAGGGCCTCAATCAAAACTTTCTTAAGTTTCTCAAAACTTTCCTACTTCTTATCAGTCCAGTTAAACGGTACTCCTTTATGCAACAACTTAGTCAGAGGTGCAACAATCAACGAAAATCCCTCAAGAAACTGTCTATAATACCCTGCCAATCCCAAAAAACTTCGAATCTCAGATACCGACTTAGGTTTCTTTCAATCCAGAACCGCTTCAATTTTTTTAGGATCAACCCTAATCCCCTCAACAGATACCACATGACCTAGAAAAGTTACCTCTCGAAGCCAGAATTCACACTTACTAAATTTACTATACAATTACTTCTCCCTCAAAATATGCAGAACAACCCGGAGATGTGAATCATGTTCGTCCTTAGTCCTCAAATACAACAAAATGTCATCTATAAATACCACTACGAACCGATCTAGATCCATAAAAGCCGCTGGTACATTTGTCAGCCCAAACAATATTACAAGGAACTCGTAATGACCGTAACGAGTCCTAAATGTTGTCTTGTATACATTAGTCTCCTTGACCCTCAGTTGATGGTACCCCAATCGGAGATCAATCTTAGAAAAGACCGAGGCTCCTTGAAACTGGTCGAATAGATTGTCAATCCTTGGTAAGGGGTACTTATTCTTGATAGTCAAATTGTTTAGTTGCCAATAGTCAATGAACATATGCATGGTTCCATCCTTCTTCTTCACAAACAAAATTGGTGCTCCCCATAGAGACACGCTAGGGTAGATGAACCCTCGATCTAGTAACTCTTGAATTTGAGCCTTAAGCTTTACGAGCTGCTGCGGTGCCATTCTATTAGGGGTGATAGACGTAGGAGCTGTACCTGGCAAGAGCTCTATTCCAAACTCAACTTTATGGTTAGGATGTAACCCCGATAGCTTATTGGGAAAAACATCCAAAAACTCCTTAGCTGTTCTGATATCTCTAACAGCCAAAACCTTAGAACTAGAAGCACTGACGTAGGCTAGATACACCTCGCAACACTTACGAACCAACTTCTCAGCTCTAAGTACAGAAATCACATTTGAGAGATAGTTCCGATGCTCCCCAATCACAGCTACCTTGTCATCCTCGGCAGTTTTCAGTACTACTCGCTTAGCAGCATAATCCAAATTCACCTGATGCTTAACTAGCCAATCCATACCTAGTATTAAATCAAATTCTCCAAAAGGGAGTTCCATTAAATCTGCCAAAATGATTCTTCCTTGCACCTCCAAAGCTACCTCCTTAAATAGTTTATTCACTCTCACAGACTGCCCTACAGGACTTAACACAGTAATCTCACTCGTAGTGTTTTCAGAAATCACACCCAAAGACTTAGACACAGTGCATGCTATATAAGAGTGCGTAGACTGAACATCAATCAATGCAGTGTAAGGTTCATGAAGAATAAAGAACGTACCCGTAATGACATCTAGGGCATCTTCGTCCTCTTAGCGATGTGCAAAATAAACCAGTGCCGTTTGCCTCGCCTTAGCATGACCAGCACCTCTACCCGGTGCTCCACGACCACAGCCCATATTGTTTCCGCCTCTGGCCTGACCACGGCCTCTCGGTGGCTACTGAAACCCCTCTACGGCTGAATAGTACCTATACCAGTAGCTCGCATCTGATCGAGCCTTCATGGACAATCCCTGATACGGTGCTCTATAGATCCACACCTCAAACATGCCCTAACCTTTTCCAGCACTCTCCCTGATGGCGTTGCCTACAATCAGCACAAGGCTGTGATCTAGAAACAGCAACAGGGGCCCCAACTTTAGCTGGCCCATCAAATCTGGCCTTCTTCTTAGGCCCATAGCTGAACCTAAGGGCTCCCAAACCCTCTTGTTCCTTCCCTTATCGTTCTCACGATTGTGGCGCTCAGCACGCTTCACATCCTCAGTGATCTTCGCTTTCTCAACTAACACAGCAAAATCTCGCTCCCTTTGTAGAGCTATCAGAACCCGCATATTATCTTTGAGGCCATCCTCGAAACAAACACAACGCTCATATTCTGTTGCCACCATCCCACGTATGTAGTGGTTAAGTCACAGAAACTCAGACTCATATTCAGCTACTGACTTATCCCCTTGAATCAGATTCAAAAACTCCCTTCTCCGTGCATCCATATAACTAGCACCTTAAGTATTATTGAAAAACTCCCAAGTCAACCGGTCAGGCTGAGTACCCTCTTTCACTGTAAGCACCATTGATAGGTTTCATCTCACAGTAATGATACTGCACCTTTTAGTTTCTACTCGAGGGTGCAGTTGAGGTTATCCATGATCCTCTCCGTGGCCTCTATCCTATATTTAGCCACATTAGGGGCAACTCCAGTGATACCCCTAAAGATCTTAGCCCCATTAGACTTGAGTCATTCTTTTACTGACCCACAGCCCACAGTACCAGTATTAGGCCCAGCGACCCTCTCCAAAATTTGCAGCATAGCTTGGGATAATGTGTTGTCCCTAGCTGCACGATTGTGTGACCCAGGCTTAGTCATAGGTGAAGAGCACCTCTACGGCTTCCACCGCGACCTCTTGTACCCCTTCCACGAGAACCTCTGGTGCTCATTATCGATTTGCATATTATCTGTATTAACAGTTTTATGCATCAGTTTTACAGTTTCAGTGTTTATTAACGGATGTTTTTTGAAAAATAGCATCAATAATTCAAAGTTGTTTGTTTTCGCAGATCGTAGTCTCACTACAGTTTCAGGTTACCCTAATAAAGGTTTCACTACAGTCTATTATCTATGATAATCTCTATATTTCAACCAAATCGAATCAGTAGTTTTAAAGAACTTACAAAATCAGCGCCGGAGACTCAATAAACCATACATTCAGAAACAACACCGCAAAATATTTTCCACCATTTGAAACAATTCTTTTGGAATTTATGTTTTTATGAAAAACCCAAATCCACAGCCGAATTTTGCAACTTGACTCTAATACCACTCAATATAACACCTCAAACCTGGCCTAGCCATTATGGCCGCATCTATGATGTCACATTGGAGTGAGTTTTGAAAAACTTAGTTCTATTAGAGAAGTCCACTTGTTTTAAAACCTTGGTTATGATCCTTATGAAAAGTTATCTTATTTTATTTCTTTGGTAAATAAAAGGTTCGTTAAACAAAACATGTCACATACTAAATCGTTATTACATTTTAAAACAATTTTTGTTGCGGAAGCTTTTAATACCAGTCACAGGCATAGTAGTTGAAAATTATTTACCTTTTGAAAACCTAGGTCCTACTGCTAACAGATGTAGGTCAATTTAAATAAATCCCCAAATAGAAATAAAACTTTAAACGACCTTATTAAATAAAATTTACCCTTTTAAAACTACTTTTACTAAAAGCAAAACGAAAACATGAATAGTGGTGTGGCCATTTTTGAGTCCCTCGTAGCACCAACCCACCTAAGGATTACCTGCACAGATAAACAGAAAGAGTGAGTTTATGAAAACTCAATGTGAAATCCTTATTTACCAAATAGTCAAACATACATTGTTGAACAGTCTGGGCCTAAGCCCATATCAGTAGCGATATTAGTACGGGCCTTAGCCCAATACAGTAGCAGTATCAATGTGGGCCTTAGCTTACTTCAATACAGTATCAGAAATGTATACAGAGATCTTACCCATCCATCCTCTACACTCCACTCTGTCCAACCCTACACTCCATGTGGGGATAAAATCGACCTACCTATCCCTACACTCTAGAATATAGTACCGGTTGCGGCACTAATACCATTTGTAGCAGAGCTGCCAGTATTAGGTTGTAGCCTTTCAGTACACTTCCTCCAATATGATATGTCCCACCCCATGCAACGCAACATAATATATATGTACAAATAATAAAGATGGCATGCTCAACATTCATATATCACATAGAGGTATATCTGTCATTTACCTCATAGGGGCATAACCGTCGTAACATAAATTAGGGTCTAGGTATACTTACCAACCCAACAGTAGGTCCATATTCGTCTCGTGCGACCCGTACAAACTTAACAATTAATCAGTGAAAATGGGCCCAAGCCCACAATACGGCCTATGTGGGCCCAACGCTCATGTGGCCCAATAAGCCCAAATAATGGCCTTGGCCGTGTAAACAAAACAACCGGCCAATAATGCCCACACATTTGTGCAGTTTGCCCCGTGTAGGGTCCACAAGCCCGTGGGGCCCACACGGCTCATTTTGGCCCAACGTGGCCCAAAAAGACCTAAGCCCACGAGATCAGTTTGGGTGGTTGCTACAATCACGTGCTCGCGCTTATGTAATTAGATGACCACACGAACGAGCGCATGCTCACGTGGCATCAGTGGTAACAATTTTTCGGTTTTCGCCATTTAAAGAATGAAGCAGTGTGATTACACACCTTTTGGAGAGAGGAATGCCAATGACCACGCGCCCCAAACTAGATCCAAGTACGATCCACTTTCAGTCCTTAAATCGCTAGGGTTAACACCCTCTTATTACACTTAGAACAAGCAAGCAAGCAAGGTTTACTCCTCCCTTAAGCTAGAGATCAAGCACTCCTTGTCAAGGATGCACTACCAAGGTAGTCCGTTAATGATGATTCATATTCACACACAGCTTGAATAAAAAATAGACTTATAGAAAATACTAGATCAAATATAGGAAATAAGACATTCAGCCAACACTTTCTAACACCAATATTACACCAAGTTCACCACATGATATCTAAGGGTTAAGTTACCTTTAGTCGAGAGAAAAGCACAAGGTTTTGAATGCTTCAGCAATCCCTTGAGAACCCCTTCAGTCCTCAAGTAGTTCTAAAACGTAAGAGCACCATGAATGAGGGGCAAAAAGAGAAAAGCGAAAGATGAAGGAACATAACAGAGACTTACCAGGCACTATTCGGCCAATGCACCAAACATAATTGAAGGTAAAAAAGAGAAAAGAAATAGAGGGGAAGAAGAAACAAGATATTTGGCCAGAGAAATGTGTTGAGGGAGAAATTGATGTTAGGAGAAATCGGTCAAGAAGGAAGACCCAATAGGTAAGAAAAAGCAGTCGGTTGCGAAAGGAACCAAATGGTCAAAATGAGTACCAGCAATTGGAAAACAAAGCAAAATTACCTGAAAGAGCAAGCAATATTCAACCTCTACCAGAAAGTGCAAGAAAACAAAAGAGGATTCTTTGGCAGGAACCGAAAAAGAAAACAACCACAAACCAATTTCAACACTTAATTGCCTATGACCAATTTTGGCACTTGAGGGTTCCACTTTCGGCAGACAACTACCTCACCCCTCATCACCCCTAAACTCTCTTAGAATCTCTCCCCTTATCTCACCCCAAATCCCTCAAACACCTATTCAAACTCTTTCCAAACTCCGCTTAACTACCGGCCACACACACCATTCTCCCTCAAACACTTCAATCATCAGAGTTTCAATCAACCACAACTACCTACCTTTCGTTATCAGCAAAATATAACTCCCTTACGCATAGGGTAGCTCGAACCTAAGACCACTAGGCACACGCACACGCCACTTAGCATGAAGCTAACAGGTGTTACATTTCCATGTTTTACTCATTTTAATTTAAAAGTCCGTTATCAACATGCAAGGGTTTATTCAACAAGAAGAGAAATTTTTTTGCTAAAGCCTAGGTTTGAACCTAGGACCTCTCACACTACTCAGGACCCTTAACCATCACAACAAGTAAGCCAACATGCAACATAACACGCAATTAAATTACTAAAGATTTAGGGCGTTACATTCTCTTTTTTCTTAAACACCTCTGAACATACAAGGAACATGCACATTTGTTTGAATTTTCCCTTAATCTTTGTTCACCAAGACAAGTATAGTTAAAATAGGTGCAAATTTAGGATAAAATTTAAAAGGATGGTAGCAGGGCTTATTATGTAGGTAAACAACAAAAATAGGCTTTAAGGCTCAAATCTAGTTTAATCATCATCACTCAAATTCTTGTGCTTTTATAACCAAATTGTTAACTTATAATTTTACAATTAACTGATTAACATATATAGTCCCAGTGGATATGATAACTCATTTACTTACTTATTACTTGAACGATTGTGTACACTTGCATAAACTAAGCGTTACAGGACTACGACAGTGAAATTTTTTATTAGATTGATTATTGTAAAATAATATTAATCAGAAGACGAACAAACTAAATAATTTTCTAACTTTTATTTAATTGATTTTATTTTATTTTAGTGTGCAAAAAAATTTATTATGATTATTATTATTTTTTACCTTGTTGATCATTTTTTATTCTTTTTAGTTTATTGAATAATTTTATTTTAATTTTTTACTTACCTTGTTGATTATTGGATTTAATCATGAATTTGAAATTTTATAGGTTGGTATATGAACAATCCAAATTGAGTTGGTTGTATGGAGATTTGACAAACTAATTGAGTTATGATTACAAGGACGAACAACCCAAGTGTTCGAACGAACTCCTACCTAAGCCAAACAAGTATACATCCGAGAGGCATGGAGATTCAACAAACTAATGGGATGACGACAATATATACAAAAAAGGAGTATATGAAAAATGTGAGATTATGGAGAACCAAAAATCGCTTATGCTAGAGTTTTACCAACAAAGAAACTAAACAATAACTTCATTGGAAGATATAGATAAGTGACAATTAGGGACATTAGAATATTTAGACGAAACTTCTTATGATTCGTATGACTATACATCGGAGTAGGAAAGTTGTCAGTGAGAATTCCAAGCCTAATCAAAGAGAATCCAACAATAATTGGATCAATTAGAGGAATTCTTCTAGTAAAGATCTCAAGCAAGTAGTCCATTGGAAGAGGTTGTACATGATGTCTCCAATTCTAATCTGAAGGACCAATGTATTACCGATAACCATCTGGAATTAAATCATGAAAATCAAAAACAGTTTGGATTCAGAGACGAGAATGAATTTAACATAATCGGAGATGTCTCTGATCCAATTAACATAAATGTAGTCATAGTAGTAGATGTAGTGGTAGTGGTAGAGGTAGAGGTTGAGGAGCTTCAACCAATTTGAATGAAAGTGTAGATGAGCTGATACACTTTTTGGCCATAACTGAGGAGGTGCTAGCCAAAGAAATCGATGATTTTATCTCATTCTTGTTTGATGATGAAGATAAAGCTCGAGTAAATAAAGTTTCTCATGACATGGGGGGAGGAAGCTCGAGACAATAATACCCCGGAAGACAATTTGGGGTTGGCTCGAATTCAACACCAAGTGACTCGTAATGTGGATGCCACATCGGTTAAAGATAAGGCGATATCATTGGAATCAACCAAAGATGTTTGTTTATATTTCTCAATGGAAGAACAAATGATGAATCCAAGTCTCGAGGACCAACTAAATGTTCTTCTTCGAGGGCGATACGGATCGTCCCGACTCAGAAAAAGAACTTCACTTTTAAATTTTATTTGATTATAAATTTTATTTTTCATTGTTTTTATTGTTAGTTAGATTTTGGGATTTATATTTTTAATTTAATGTTAAAATTGGAAGAAAATAGGTTTTCAGGAGCAACGGAGGAGTTAGAAGCAATTTAGGGTCAAGTACGGACAACTAGAGGACTTCGACAAGCATGAAAAAAGTGCAAGCAAGGTCGTGTCATGCCATACACATTCTATGGCGCGATATACACACTTTGAAGAAAACATAGGGGCCTAAACTCATGTTGTGTCGTGCCATACCATGCCTTCTCTATGGCGCAACAGCAGACCATTTTCATCAATTTTATGTTCTCGGTTCGACGTGCTTTTCAAAGATATTCCCCAAGTTGAATGAAATGTCAAGGCCTCTATGGCTTCTATATATTTTCCTTATTAGAAGACGCACCCTCCAAGCCTCTACAAGCATTCGAATAGACTTCTCTACTTTATTCTTTGAGATTCCATGAATTCTTTACCTTTCACTTGTTCTATAGTCCTAAAACAATGAGGAGAAATCTTTCAAATGCCAAACCGAGAATCGATAGTTTAAAGAACTTCATGAAATATAGCTCAAAATTCATCTTTGAGCCATTCAACGAAAATACCTTCTTCAAGAGAGAAGTTTTGAGTCCCGGATGTCCCTAAGTAGCAAGGTGATGGACATAGTCGAATTCTATAGATGGGAAAAGGTATGAGAAATACCAAAAGAACGATCTTATATCTCGGTCGTTTTGGAATTTTATGTATCCTTAAAGGAGTCTGAGAAGAATCGGTAGGTGGACGTACCATGGATAAAGATAATATTCGGTGAAAAGAAGTTTCTCTCTCTACCCCCAAGATAGCAAGGAGATACTTACCTTCTAATGGACAGACGAGGAGAATGGAGACAACATCTAAGGACTAATTTCCTGACATTGTTCTTGCAAGAACAACTAACTGGGAGGGCAAAAATGTGGTTACAATTAATCAGCACTCGAGTTGCCCTGCCTCAGACATCTCTAACATAGATACTTTCAAAGCTACATTACTGTAGGCCATATAATAAAAAGAAAGAATTTGTGTTGGGACATGGATTTATCAAAGTATGCTTTATTGTGCAAGGAAAAACAAGGCATAATTGCTTTATCCACACTTAGTTGCTGCTTGGTGTCGAAAGTATAGTTACTAATGGGATGATTTGAGTGTTATTTACAACCAATAAAGTATTCAACAAGCAAACCTAGTGTGAAGCATTTGGTTGGAAATTCCAAGTGAAAAGAGTGCTATCAAAACAAAGCCACATCTAAGTGAGGCAGTGTTGCCAAATTTGAAATGAATAATTCAATGGATGCAAGAAGCAAGACCAATTTACAAAGACCATGTGAGGAAGATCAGTTTGAGGTGAGCCCAATTCCCAAAAACAAACTACGAGGAAAAGGTAGAATCCAGCAAGATAGAGGTACAAGAAAACCCAAGAGAAGATCCCAAAAAATATTAGTTTTAGAAAGGGATCCAGTATTAAAATTTTTAGCATTAGCTAAGTTTTCCTATAATAACAGCTACCAAACGAGTATTAAAATTGTACCGTACAAGGATTTATACAGACAAAATGTAGAGCTCTATTGTATTGGTCTGAATTGAGTGAAAGAAAAATCGTAGGTACAGATCTGATCCGTGAAATAGAGGATAAAGTCAAGGTTATCCATGATTGTCCGAAAGTTACCTTTGATCGAAAAATATCTTATGCTAATTTGAAACATAAAGATATTAGATTTTAGGTTGAGGATAACGTTTTCTTGAAAGTCTTACCCTAGAAAAAAGGTGTTCTGATTTGGCAGAAAAAGGACGCCCAGTTCAAGATTTATATAACCATATGAAATTCTTAAGAGAATCAGACCTGTAGTATATTGTTTGACTTTTCCACCAGAGTTGGAAAAGATTCTGTAACACCCCGAACCCGAAACCGACACCGGAGTCGAACACGAGGTGTTAACTGACTTTAACCCCTTATAAAATTTATTTTCCAGACACTGCCCAATCTGTGTACTAGTCGTTTTAAAAATCATATCTTGAGTTTCGTAACTCGAAAATCAGTTTCGTAATTTTTCCCAGAAACTAGACTCATGTGCCCATCTATGTATTTTTTTCTAGAATTTTTGGTCGGGCCAATTAGTACAGTTTATTAGTCAAAGTCTCCCATGTTGCAGGGGTCGACTACACTGACCTTTTCCCATTACAACTTGGATATCTCCCTGCACGGGGCTTCAATACTGATGCCGTTTATTTCTATGAAAACTAGACTCAAAGAGGAATCTATACATATATGGTACGACCCCTAATTATCTCTGGTTAAT
The DNA here is from genome assembly GCF_007990345.1 of Gossypium hirsutum. Taxonomy (NCBI): domain Eukaryota; kingdom Viridiplantae; phylum Streptophyta; class Magnoliopsida; order Malvales; family Malvaceae; genus Gossypium; species Gossypium hirsutum. The sequence continues at coordinate 46,144,049 of NC_053427.1, forward strand.
TTATAATGAATTTCCAAAGTCGGAGCAGGGAATCCAGAAACCGTTCTGGCCCTGTCCCACAAAAATCTGATTATCTCTTAATATACTGCCCATATGATCTTTTCGTTACTTCCTCATGAAAACAGACTCATCGAGCTTCGATTACATAATTTATTCATCAATTAATTCCACTCCTACTATTTTTAGTGATTTTTCAATCTCATGACACTGCTGCTGCCAGCATCTGTTACGAAAGTAACTAGGTCCATTTCATGCCTACCCTTGATCCAACTCAATCGAACATTCGTGCCATTTTCGCATGGCTTAAAGTTTACATGCCAAAGTTCAAACACAACGTAATAGCTTATACATGCCAAAATGTTCTTCTAAGCCAACTAAGAAGAAAGTACCAAAACTTGCTATCCGGTGTGATGACTTCGATGACGGCCCGATCACGCAAAAAGAGATGTGTCCAAGAAACCTAGAATAGATGACAAGGAAACACCGAGTGAGTTTATAACTCAGTAAGTCATAAGCTATGCACTACCATCCATCAATAACATTATCACAAGAGAAAACAAAATGGAACGAGGCTAATTACTCCATCCATTCCGAACCATACCATAGTTCCTCCAACCTATCGATTCAATTTCATATCAATTCATGCATTCACATTCCATATACTCATCAATAGGACATTGAAGCATTTTCATAAATCAATTTATTTTCGTTACAATCAAACGACTAAACGGCCTTTCACCCATCCTACGATAAATTTTATGTACGTGACTTCAAGTATAGTTGTCACATAGGTTCAAACTTACCGAGCTCAACACCAAGTATAAGCATAGCACCTATTAGCCATGTACTCAAGACACTTACCCGATCCGCTGTCCGCGATCAACTCAATAGTGTCACACACATAGTGTCCATAATGATTCACGAATGCATATTGAGTCCGCACACTCAGTGCTATATAATCAACTCGCACACTTAGTGCTACGTAATCAAATCGCACACTTAGTGCTACATAGTCAAACTCGCACACTTAGTGCCGCATGGTCAATTCGCACACTTAGTGCATCATATTCATTTCGCACACTTAGTGCAACATAGTCAAATCGCACACTTAGTGCTGTACAATTTAATCCCGCGCACTTAGCGCCAATCTCATGGTCATAAATGGTTATACCCGCACGTTTAGTGCCGAGATCAACAACTCAGTACATCTTACCTCTTTTCTTTTCATTCAACAATTTCATCATCACATACGTACATGCATATATATATATATATATTTATTCATTCCATTCAGCATCAATACATAAACATTATGACCATTTGAAATAATACCAACTACATGCTTAATGACTTACCTTGTGTTGGGTAAGACGGTTCCAACTCGACTACTCAGTGATCTTTTCTTTGCCTTTATCGGATCTAGTTCCCTTTTGCTCTTGAGCTTAAGTTCAACAGAATTTAAAATAGTCATTAATTGACTATTCAAGTATTACTTTCAGAATAATATATATATTGATTTGACCTTCACACACATAGATTATAGTAAGCTTTATAATAGTCAATAAATAACTCATTGGCAAATTTTCATTAATGTTTACAACAAAATCACATATTCATTACGAGCTGTTTTCCTGAGCAGTAGTCGCTAAATTGTTTATAACTGGAGCTACAAAACTCCAAATCACTAGCCGTTAATTTTCCCTGAATATAGACTCGTATATCTTCCATCCATAAAATTTTCAGAATTTTTGGCTTGGCCAATCAATACCAGATTTTTCTTAAAGTTTCCCCTGTTTCACTGTTTGACTATTCTGACCACTCTTCACTACGAATCAAATTTCTCATTTTACAGAATTCAAAATGTGTTGTATTTGATCTCATTTGAAACTAGACTCATTAAGGAGTCTAAGCATATAAATTTTATCTTATAATCATTTTTGTACAATTTATAATGATTTCCTAAATACAGAACAGGGAATCTAGTAGTCATTTTGACTCAGCCCCACAATACTTCAAATATCTCAAGATCGGTAACTCTTTTGTTTTTATAGTTTCTTTTGTAAGAAAATAGACTCTTCAAGCTTTAATGGTATAATTCACTCAGCTTCTAATTCAACTCCTACAAATTATGGCGATTTTCCAAAATCACCTTACTGCTGCTGTCCCCAAACAGATTATTACCAAATCAAATACTAACATTAGCATTTCACCTTAATAGCTAGCTTACCAAGCCTTAATTTAACATATTAATCTTTAACATATCTTTCACTTTTCATCAACAACTATCAAAAAGCTCAAGCACTCATCAATGGCAAAACACAAAATCATCATCAATCCACAAAATTGAACCATGGGTTTTTAGAACTCAAGTCAACTACTAAAACATGCATGCATCTCAAGAACAACATCAAACATACCTTAGTCTAGCAAACCACCATAGCCGATTTTCTCAAGCTCTTCCCCTTCCTTTCTTTCCTCTATTCGGCCAAAGGTGTTCAAGAATGAACACATTTTTTTTTGTTTTCTTTCCTCATCTCACGGCAACAAGGGGGGTATGGATGAGACCATTTTTTTTTCATCACCCTTCCTTTTCATTGTTTAATTACCATGCTCTTTATTTTATTTTTCATAGCATACATCACTAGCATAACATGTTGGTGACATGTTTCCACCCATAGCATGGCCAGCCACTATGCTTTAATTTGGCTAATTTGACATGCAAGGACAAACACTTTCCCACATATATTAATGGGCCACTTGAACACTTGCCTAGCATATTTCTAAATTGTCTCACATAAGTCCCTACTAATAAATTCCACATACACTGACCAAATTAAAGTATGGAACTATCACACAAGCATTTACGCACATCATAAACACAGAATATAATCTTTAATTATTTATAAGACTCGGTTTTGTGGTCCGAAAACCACTTCCCGACTAGGGTCAATTTTGGGCTGTCACAACTCTCCCCCACTTAAGAAATTTTCGTCCTCGAAAATCTTACCGGTAAATAGGTTTGGATATCGTTCGTTCATCGAGCTCTCGGTTTCCCAAGTAGCTTCCTCGATCCCGTGTTTGAGCCATAACACCTTTACTAGCGGAACTCTTTTGTTTCGTAACTCCTTCACTTCAAGAGCTAGAATACGAATCGGTTCTTCTTCATAACTCATATCGGCTTGAATTTCAACCTCTGATGGGCTAATTATGTGCGATGGATCAGATCTATAGCGTTGAAGCATCGAAACATGAAAGACGTCATGGATCTTTTCAAGCTCAGGGGGCAAAATCAATCTATACGCAACTGGCCCCACTCGTTCGGAGATTTCGTACGGCCCAATGAATCTCGGGCTCAACTTGCCCTTACGGCCAAACCTAAGTACCTTTTTCCAAGGCGAAACTTTAAGAAACACTTTATCTCCCACCTGATATTCAATGTCTTTTCGTTTCAAATCCGCATACGATTTCTGACGATCTGTGGCTGCTTTCAGACTTTCACGGATTACCTTTACTTTCTGTTCGGCATCTTTAATCAAATCAACTCCGAAAATTTTACTTTCACCGAGCTCGGTCCAAAACAATGGTGTACGGCATTTACGACCGTACAAAGCCTCGTAAGGTGCCATCTTAATACTTGATTGAAAACTATTGTTGTAAGCGAATTCAATCAAAGGTACATACCGTTCCCATGAACCACTAAACTCAAGGATGCAGCATCTCAGCATATCCTCGAGTATCTGAATTATCCGCTCGGATTGACCATCGGTTTGGGGATGAAAAGCGGTGCTAAAATGCAGCTTGGTACCCAAAGCTTCTTGCAATTTCTTCCAAAATCGCGAGGTGAATCTCGGATCTCTATCCGACACGATAGAAATAGGTACTCCATGTAATCTCACAATCTGAGAAACATACAATTCGGCTAGTTTATCCAATGAAAAATCCGTATGCACGGGGATAAAGTGTGCCGACTTAGTCAGCCTATCAACAACAACCCAAATCGCATCCTTCTTACTTGCGGACAATGGCAGTCCGGACACAAAGTCCATTGTGACTCGGTCCCATTTCCACTCGGGTATCATGATCGGCTGAAGTAACCCTGAAGGCACTTGATGTTCCGCTTTCACTTGTTGACATATTAAACATCTCGAAACAAAGTCGGAGATGTCTCGTTTCATACCATGCCACCAAAACCGACGTTTCAAGTCGTTGTACATTTTCGTGCTCCCCGGGTGAATTGACATTCTGCTACAATGGGCTTCGTTCAGAATCATCGGAATGAGTTCCGAATTCCTTGGAACACACAAACGACTTCTAAACCTCAAACAACCATCATCATCAATCTGAAACTCCGATTCCTTGTTCGGAACACACTCAGCTCGTTTTGCAACCAATTCATCATCGACTTCCTGAGCTTCAAGAATTTGATGAGTCAATAATGGTTTGGCTTTTAATTCAGCTACTAACACATTGTCAGGTAGAGCAGACAAGTGTACATTCATCGCTCGCAAAGCAAACAGTGATTTCCGGCTTAAGGCGTCCGCAACCACATTAGCCTTTCCCGGGTGGTAATCAATGACAAGCTCGTAATCTTTCAACAACTCAAGCCAACGTCTTTGTCGTAGATTCAAGTCTCGTTGAGTCATCAAATATTTGAGACTTTTGTGATCCGAAAACACATGGCACTTCTCACCAAACAAATAATGTCGCCATATTTTCAATGCAAACACAATGGCGGCTAGTTCGAGATCATGGGTCGGATAATTTCTCTCGTGTGGCTTCAATTGTCTTGACGCATAGGCCACAACTCGACCTTCTTGCATCAATACGCAACCCAACCCAAGTAGGGATGTGTCACTATAAATGACAAACTCTTTACCCGATTCGGGTTGCACCAAAATTGGAGATTCAGTCAAATGAGTTTTCAGTTGATCGAAGCTTTTCTGACATTTCTCCGTCCATTCGAACTTAACATCCTTTTGAAGTAGCTTCGTCATTGGTGTGGCTATCATCGAGAAACCTTTGACAAATCGTCGGTAATAACCGGCGAGCCCTAGAAAGCTCCGGACTTCGATAACATTTCTCGGAGGCTTCCAGTTAAGTATGGCTGAAATTTTGCTCGGGTCAACTCGAATACCCGATGCGGATACCACATGACCCAAGAAGCTAACCTCTCTTAACCAGAACTCACACTTACTGAACTTAGCATATAGCTGCTTATCCCGCAAAATTTGCAACACTTGCCTCAGATGCTCAGCATGTTCGGTCTCATCTCTTGAATAGACCAAGATGTCATCAATAAACACAACTACGAACCGATCCAAATACGGCCTGAAGATCCGATTCATCAAATCCATAAACACCGCAGGGGCATTAGTGAGCCCGAACGGCATCACTAAGAACTCGTAGTGACCGTACCTCGTTCTGAAAGCAGTTTTGGGTACGTCCGAATCTCGAATCCGCAACTGATAATAACCCGATCTCAAATCTATCTTTGAAAACACCGATGCTCCCTTTAATTGATCGAACAGATCATCAATACGCGGTAACGGATACTTATTCTTTATCGTCACTTTATTCAGTTGACGATAGTCAATGCACAACCTCATGGTTCCGTCCTTCTTTTTCATGAACAATACTGGTGCACCCCAAGGTGAGAAACTCGGTCGAGCGAAACCTCTATCCGTCAATTCTTGCAACTGAGCTTTCAACTCTTTTAACTCGGTTAGTGCCATACGATACGGAGCGATCGAAATTGGCGTAGTTCCAGGTACAAGCTCAATACCAAACTCTACCTCCCGAACAGGTGGCAAACTCGGTAACTCTTCAGGAAAAACATCCGGGTATTCACAAACCACCGGCACCGATTCGGGTTTCTTTTCTAACTCCTTGTCATCAAGTACATACGCGAGGTATGCTTCGCACCCTTTCCTTACATATTTCTGGGCCAACATTGCTGATATTACAGCTGGCAACCCCCTTAAGTCCGCAGACTCAACTCGGATTATTTCGTTATTTGCGCACCTCAAATCGATAGTCTTGCTTTTGCAATTCACAACCGCATCATGCGCGGTTAACCAATCCAAACTAAGAATAACATCAAACTCGTCGAACGGCAAAAGCATCAAATCGGCCGGAAAACAGGATTCTCGGATTATTAGAGGGCATCTCTTACACACTTTATCAACAAGTACGCATTGACCCAAAGGGTTTGATACTCGAATTACGAGCTCAATAGACTCAACAGGTAGAGTCTTACTGGTTGCTAAGGTTTCGCATACATATGAATGAGTAGAACCAGGGTCAATCAATGCAATCACATTAGTATCAAAGAGAGTGAAGGTACCAGTGATGACGTCGGGGGAGGATGCCTCCTCTCGTGCGCGAATGGCATATGCTCTAGCAGGAGTACGGTTCTCGGCTCGATCGGCCGTATCAGAGGCCCCCCTCTGACTACCACCCCTGCCTCCTAAAATTCTCGGTGGTCTACCTCTAGATGTCACTCCACTAGGTCTTGCACCTTGAATCTTATTCTTCTCATCCAGCTCCGTGCAATCTCTAATGAAGTGGTCCTTCGAACCGCATCCGTAACAAGCCCTGCTAGTAGACTTGCCCCAACATTCACCTAGGTGTCGTCTTCCACATTGGGGACATTCAGGTTTCTCGTGACGATTATTGCCCACACTAGCTACCGAAGTAGCTCGGGAGCCCATCGATGGTCTTGCCCTGATGGAAATTCCCGCAGTCGCCCTCGACTTATTAATGTCCTCCCTGAACTTCTTTACAGCTGAGAACGGAGCTTTACCCGTCGATCTTTTACGATAATCTCTAGCTTCAAATTCAGCCTTCCTCTTCTCCTTTCCAAGTTCTTCCGCCTTGCAGGCTCGTTCGACTAGTGTTACGAATTCTTTTATTTCCAAAATACCCATTAGTAGCTTTAAATCTTCATTCAATCCTTCCTCGAATCTTTTGCACATAGCAACCTCATCAGCTACACACTTTCGGGCATACCTACTGAGTCTTACGAATTCATGTTCGTATTCAGATACAGTCATACGGCCTTGCTTGAGTTCCAAGAACTCCTTACGCTTCTGATCAATGAACCGTTGGCTAATAAATTTCTTTCGGAATTCCGTTTGAAAGAAGTCCCAAGTTACTCGCTCGTTCGGGACTATGGAAATCAAGGTCCTCCACCAATAGTAGGCTGAGTCTCGCAACAAAGATACAGCACATTTTAGACATTCGTCAGGTGTGCATGACAATTCATCGAACACCCGAATGGTGTTATCAAGCCAGAACTCGGCCCTTTCGGCATCATCAGTTACTATGGCCTTGAACTCCTCGGCCCCACGCTTCCTAACCAAGTCTACAGGTGGCTTACTCAGCCTCACAGGATCAGCGACTGATGGCATTACAGGTTCTTGGGGTGGATTATTCAAATTTGGGAATTGTTGGACAGCCGGGTTGGTTCGGGCATATTGCGCGACCCACTCATTCATCATGGTAAAGAAGGCTTGTTTAGCCCCCTCACCTTGATTATTCGCAGATGACTGAGGTTCAACAGGCGGCGTCCCTTGTGCAGGAGCAGCCGCTACGCTCTCAACGTCATCTGCTAGGGTTCTTTCTACACCGGGATCCATTTACTAATCAAAACAAAAACATTTCAACCGTCAGAAGTCATCACCCATTTAAACATTAACATTAAGCATGTATAGCTAGACTCATACGTGCTATGGTAGTCCTAGAACCGACTAAACCATAGCTCTGATACCAATCAAATATAACACCCCGAACCCGAAACCGACACCGGAGTCGAACACGAGGTGTTAACTGACTTTAACCCCTTATAAAATTTATTTTCCAGACACTGCCCAATCTGTGTACTAGTTGTTTTAAAAATCATATCTTGAGTTTCGTAACTCGAAAATCAGTTTCGTAATTTTTCCCAGAAACTAGACTCATGTGCCCATCTATGTATTTTTTTCTAGAATTTTTGGTCGGCCAATTAGTACAGTTTATTAGTCAAAGTCTCCCATGTTGCAGGGGTCGACTACACTGACCTTTTCCCATTACACTTGGATATCTCCCTGCACGGGGCTTCAATACTGATGCCGTTTATTTCTATGAAAACTAGACTCAGAGAGGAATCTATACATATATGGTACGACCCCTAATTATCTCTGGTTAATTTATAATGAATTTCCAAAGTCGGAGCAGGGAATCCAGAAACCGTTCTGGCCCTGTCCCACAAAAATCTGATTATCTCTTAATATACTGCCCATATGATCTTTTCGTTACTTCCTCATGAAAACAGACTCATCGAGCTTCGATTACATAATTTATTCATCAATTAATTCCACTCCTACTATTTTTAGTGATTTTTCAATCTCATGACACTGCTGCTGCCAGCATCTGTTACGAAAGTAACTAGGTCCATTTCATGCCTACCCTTGATCCAACTCAATCGAACATTCGTGCCATTTTCGCATGGCTTAAAGTTTACATGCCAAAGTTCAAACACAACGTAATAGCTTATACATGCCAAAATGTTCTTCTAAGCCAACTAAGAAGAAAGTACCAAAACTTGCTATCCGGTGTGATGACTTCGATGACGGCCCGATCACGCAAAAAGAGATGTGTCCAAGAAACCTAGAATAGGTGACAAGGAAACACCGAGTGAGTTTATAACTCAGTAAGTCATAAGCTATGCACTACCATCCATCAATAACATTATCACAAGAGAAAACAAAATGGAACGAGGCTAATTACTCCATCCATTCCGAACCATACCATAGTTCCTCCAACCTATCGATTCAATTTCATATCAATTCATGCATTCACATTCCATATACTCATCCATAGGACATTGAAGCATTTTCATAAATCAATTTATTTTCGTTACAATCAAACGACTAAACGGCCTTTCACCCATCCTACGATAAATTTTATGTACGTGACTTCAAGTATAGTTGTCACATAGGTTCAAACTTACCGAGCTCAACACCAAGTATAAGCATAGCACCTATTAGCCATGTACTCAAGACACTTACCCGATCCGCTGTCCGCGATCGACTCAATAGTGTCGCACACATAGTGTCCATAATGATTCACGAATGCATATTGAGTCCGCACACTCAGTGCTATATAATCAACTCGCACACTTAGTGCTACGTAATCAAATCGCACACTTAGTGCTACATAGTCAAACTCGCACACTTAGTGCCGCATGGTCAATTCGCACACTTAGTGCATCATATTCATTTCGCACACTTAGTGCAACATAGTCAAATCGCACACTTAGTGCTGTACAATTTAATCCCGCGCACTTAGCGCCAATCTCATGGTCATAAATGGTTATACCCGCACGTTTAGTGCCGAGATCAACAACTCAGTACATCTTACCTCTTTTCTTTTCATTCAACAATTTCATCATCACATACGTACATGCATATATATATATATTATTCATTCCATTCAGCATCAATACATAAACATTATGACCATTTGAAATAATACCAACTACATGCTTAATGACTTACCTTGTGTTGGGTAAGACGGTTCCAACTCGACTACTCAGTGATCTTTTCTTTGCCTTTATCGGATCTAGTTCCCTTTTGCTCTTGAGCTTAAGTTCAACAAAATTTAAAATAGTCATTAATCGACTATTCAAGTATTACTTTCAGAATAATATATATATTGATTTGACTTCACACACATAGATTATAGTAAGCTTTATAATAGTCAATAAATAACTCATTGGCAAATTTTCATTAATGTTTACAACAAAATCACATATTCACTACGAGCTGTTTTCCTGAGCAGTAGTCGCTAAATTGTTTATAACTGGAGCTACAAAACTCCAAATCACTACCGTTAATTTTCCCTGAATATAGACTCGTATATCTTCCATCCATAAAATTTTCAGAATTTTTGGCTTGGCCAATCAATACCAGATTTTTCTTAAAGTTTCCCCTGTTTCACTGTTTGACTATTCTGACCACTCTTCACTACGAATCAAATTTCTCATTTTACAGAATTCAAAATGTGTTGTATTTGATCTCATTTGAAACTAGACTCATTAAGGAGTCTAAGCATATAAATTTTATCTTATAATCATTTTTTTACAATTTATAATGATTTCCTAAAACAGAACAGGGAATCTAGTAGTCATTTTGACTCAGCCCCACAATACTTCAAATATCTCAAGATCGGTAACTCTTTTGTTTTTATAGTTTCTTTTGTAAGAAAATAGACTCTTCAAGCTTTAATGGCATAATTCACTCAGCTTCTAATTCAACTCCTACAAATTATGGCGATTTTCCAAAATCACCTTACTGCTGCTGTCCCCAAACAGATTATTACCAAATCAAATACTAACATTAGCATTTCACCTTAATAGCTAGCTTACCAAGCCTTAATTTAACATATTAATCTTTAACATATCTTTCACTTTTCATCAACAACTATCAAAAAGCTCAAGCACTCATCAATGGCAAAACACAAAATCATCATCAATCCACAAAATTGAACCATGGGTTTTTAGAACTCAAGTCAACTACTAAAACATGCATGCATCTCAAGAACAACATCAAACATACCTTAGTCTAGCAAACCACCATAGCCGATTTTCTCAAGCTCTTCCCCTTCCTTTCTTTCCTCTATTCGGCCAAAGGTGTTCAAGAATGAACACATTTTTTTTTTGTTTTCTTTCCTCAACTCACGGCAACAAGGGGGGTATGGATGAGACCATTTTTTTTCATCACCCTTCCTTTTCATTGTTTAATTACATGCTCTTTATTTTATTTTTCTTAGCATACATCACTAGCATAACATGTTGGTGACATGTTTCCACCCATAGAATGGCCAGCCACTATGCTTTAATTTGGCTAATTTGACATGCAAGGACAAACACTTTCCCACATATATTAATGGGCCACTTGAACACTTGCCTAGCATATTTCTAAATTGTCTCACATAAGTCCCTACTAATAAATTCCACATACACTGACCAAATTAAAGTATGGAACTATCACACAAGCATTTACGCACATCATAAACACAGAATATAATCTTTAATTATTTATAAGACTCGGTTTTGTGGTCCCGAAACCACTTCCCGACTAGGGTCAATTTTGGGCTGTCACATCTTGGGTATATCAATGAAATAACTTTAGTATCATAGAGAGTAAAAGTATCGGTAATGACGTCTAAAGATTATGCTTCTTCACAAGCGCGAATAGCATAGGCTCGTGCAGGTGCTCTAGCATTAGATCTCGCAGCAATATCTTTAGTCGCTTTCTGGTTACCACTCATATTTCTCATGTTTCTGGGTGGTGTATCTCTAGCTGAAGTGTTATTCGGCCTCATATTATGTACTGTATCTTGCTCAGCCAACTCAGGATAATTACGAATAAAATGATCCAATAATCCACATTTGAAATAGGCCCTATCATTCAATCTACAATCACCATGATTCCTTTTACCATAATGTTTACATTCAGGTCGGTTAGGTCTTGTACTCCCTACACTAGCTATTGAAGTAGTTGGAGGTTTAGAACTCACAGGTTGCCTTTCACGATTTCTATCTGCATATCCCAAAAATATATTGGAACGATTGAATGAATCTTAAAATTTCTTCAATGCAGACTGATAAGATTTACTAGTTGATCTTTTTGCCCAATCTTTTGCTTCAAAATCAAGTTTTCCTTTTCTTTGCTGAGATCTCGGCTTTATAAGCCCTCTCAACCAGTACTACAAATTCCTTCAATTTAAGTATCCCAAACTAACAACTTTATATCTTCATTCAACCCGTTAACAAATCGTTTGCACATGATCTCTTCAATAGAAACATATTCCTGGGCATATTTACTTAAACGTACAAATTCTCTTTCATATTTTGTCACCGTCATTCTGTCTTGTTTCAACTCTAGAAACTCTTTATGTTTCTGAACGAGAAATCTCTGACTTATGTATTTCTTTCCACCAATGGTACGCATTATCTCTTAGCAAAGATACAACACATTTGGTACATTCTTTCGGAGTAC